>NW_023997054.1:0-27567 GCF_015586225.1 Lucilia sericata | reverse complement strand
ATTATGCCACAAATGATATACCAAATTAAAGTGCAATCATAATGCTCTAAACTGATGCATAAATGACTGTCATAGCATGAAAACTGTCAAAGTAATTCACAACCATATCGGAACCTCAAATTACCGCCTTTTTAAACCTGGGAAATAATTCTATCGATCTATCCAATTGGCCATTTCTTAAAAAAAATTATGCAATAAATTATATACCAAAACAAATGGCAATTTTAATGCTTTAAAATGGTGCATAAACGACTGTCCTAGCACGAAAACTGCCAAAGTTAATTGCAACCATATCGGAACCTCAGATTACTGCTTTTATTAAATATAGAACAATAATTCTACCGATCTATCAAATTGACCAATTTGTAAAAACACACATTATGCTGCAAATTATATACCATATTAAAGTGCAATCATAATGCTTTAAAATTATGCATAAATGACTGTCATAGCGTGAAAACTGTCAATGTTATTTGCAGCCATATCGGAACCTCAAACTACCGCGTTTTTAAAGCTGTGAAAATAATTATACCGATCTATCCAATTGGCCATTTTCCAAAAATATATTATGGAATAAATTATAGACCAAAGCAAATGGCAACTATATGCAATAAAAAGATATATAAACGACTGTTATAACATGAAAACTATAAAAGTTATTTGCAACCATATCGGAGCCTTAAATTACCGCATTTTTGAATCTGTACCAATAAATATACCGATCTATCCAATTTTTGTAAAAATTCATTATGCCACAAATTATACACCAAAATAAAGTGCAACTGTAATGCTTTAAAATGATGCGTAAACTAACGCCCTAACATGAAAACTGTCAAAGTTATTTGCAACCATATCGGAACCTCAAATTAACGCGTTTTTAAACATAGAACAATAATTCTACCGATCCATCAATTGACCATTTTTTAGACGAACACATTATGCCACAAATGATATACCAAATTAAAGTGCAATCATAATGCTCTAAACTGATGCATAAATGACTGTCATAGCATGAAAACTGTCAAAGTAATTCACAACCATATCGGAACCTCAAATTACCGCCTTTTTAAACCTGGGAAAATAATTCTATCGATCTATCCAATTGGCCATCTTCTAAAAATACATTATGCAATAAACTATATATACCAAAAAAATGGCAACTAAAATGCAATAAAAAGGTGTATAAACGACTGTTATAACATGAAAACTATAAAAGTTATTTGCAACCATATCGGGGCCTTAAATTACCGCATTTTTAAACCTGTACCAATAAATATACCGATCTATCCAATTTTTGTAAAAATTCATTATGCCACAAATTATACACAAAAACAAAGTGCAACTGTAATGCTTTAAAATGATGCATAAATGACTGTAATAGCATGAAAACTGTCAAAGTTATTCACAACCATATCGGAACCTCAAATTACCGCCTTTTTAAACCTGGGAAAATAATTCTACCGATTTATCCAATTGGCCGTTTTCTAAAAATACATTATGCAATAAATTATATACCAAAACAAATGGCAATTTTAATGCTTTAAAATGGTGCATAAACGACTGTCCTAGCACGAAAACTGCCAAAGTTAATTGCAGCCATATCGGAACCTCAGATTACCGCGTTTATTAAACATAGAACAATAATTCTACCGATCTATCAAATTCACCAATTAGTAAAAACACACATTATGCTACAAATTATATACCATATTAAAGTGCAATCATAATGCTTTAAAATGAAGCATAAATGACATAGCATGAAAACTGTAAATGTTATTTGCAACCATATCGGAACCTCAAATTACCGCCTTTTTAAAGCTGTGAAAATAATTCTACCGATCTATCCAATTGGCAATTTTCTAAAATATATTATGCAATAAATTATACACCAAAACAAATGGCAACTATAATGCAATAAAAAGATATATAAACGACTGTTATAACATGAAAACTATAAAAGTTATTTGCAACCATATCGGAGCCTTGATTACCGCATTTTTAAACCTGTACCAATAAATATACCGATCTATCCAACTTTTGTAAAAATTCATTATGCCACAAATTATACACCAAAATAAAGTGCAACTGTAATGCTTTAAAATGATGCAAAATATTGCCCTATGCATGAAACTGTCAAAGTTATTTGCAACCATATCGGAACCTCAAATTACCGCGTTTTTAAACATAGAATAATAATTCTACCGATCCATCAAATTGACCATTTTTTAGACGAACACATTATGCCACATATGATATACCAAATTAAAGTGCAATCATAATGCTTTAAAATGATGCATAAATGACTGTCATAGCATGAAAACTGTCAAAGTTATTCACAACCATATCGGAACCTCAAATTACCGCCTTTTTAAACCTGGGAAAATAGTTCTACCGATCTATCCAATTGGCCATTTTCTAAAAATACATTATGCAATAAATTATATACCAAAACAAATGGCAATTTTAATGCTTTAAAATGGTGCATAAACGACTGTCCTAGCACGAAAACTGCCAAAGTTAATTGCAACCATATCGGAACCTCAGATTACTGCGTTTATTAAACATAGAACAATAATTCTACCGATCTATCAAATTGACCAATTTGTAAAAAAACACATTATGCTACAAATGATATACCAAATTAAAGTGCAATCATAATGCTCTAAACTGATGCATAAATGACTGTCATGCAGATGAAAACTGTCAAAGTTATTCACAACCATATCGGAACCTCAAATTACCGCCTTTTTAAAGCTGTGAAAATAATTCTACCGATCTATCCAATTGGCAATTTTCTAAAAATATATTATGCAATAATTATATACCAAACAAATGGCAACATAATGCAATAAAAGATAATAAACGACTGTTATAACATGAAAACTATAAAATATTTGCAACCATATCGGAGCCTTGAATTACCGCATTTTTAAACCTGTACCAATAAATCACGATCTATCCAATTTTTGTAAAAATTCATTATGCCACAAATTATACACCAAAATAAAGTGCAACTGTAATGCTTTAAAATGATGCATAAACTAATGCCCTAGCATAAAAACTGTCAAAGTTATTTGCAACCATATCGGAACCTCAAATTACCGCGTTTATAAACATAGAACAATAATTCTACCTATCCATCAAATTGACCATTTTTTAGACGAACACATTATGCCACAAATGATATACCAAATTAAAGTGCAATCATAATGCTCTAAACTGATGCATAAATGACTGTCATAGCATGAAAACTGTCAAAGTTATTCACAACCATATCGGAACCTCAAATTACCGCCTTTTTAAACCTGGGAAAATAATTCTACCGATCTATTCAATTGGCCATTTTCTAAAAATACATTATGCAATAAATTATATACCAAAACAAATGGCAATTTTAATGCTTTAAAATGGTGCATAAACGACTGTCCTAGCACGAAAACTGCCAAAGTTAATTGCAACCATATCGGAACCTCAGATTACTGCGTTTATTAAACATAGAACAATAATTCTACCGATCTATCAAATTGACCAATTTGTAAAAATACACATTATGCTACAAATGATACACCATATTAAAGTGCAATCATAATGCTTTAAAATGATGCATAAATGACTGTCATAGCGTGAAAACTGTCAATGTTATTTGCAGCCATATCGGAACCTCAAACTACCGCGTTTTTAAAGCTGTGAAAATAATTCTACCGATCTATCCAATTGGCCATTTTCCAAAAATATATTATGGAATAAATTATATACCAAAGCAAATGGCAACTATAATGCAATAAAAAGATATACAAACGACTGTTATAACATGAAAACCATAAAAGTTATTTGCAACCATATCGGAGCCTTAAATTACCGCATTTTTGAACATGTACCAATAAATATACCGATCTATTCAATTTTTGTAAAAATTCATTATGCCACAAATTATACACCAAAATAAAGTGCAACTGTAATGCTTTAAAATGATGCGTAAACTAATGCCCTAGCATGAAAACTGTCAAAGTTATTTGCAACCATATCGGAACCTCAAATTACCGCTTTTTAAACATAGAACAATAATTCTACCGATCCTTCAAATTGACCATTTTTTAGACGAACACATTGTGCCACAAATGATATACCAAATTAAAGTGCAATCATAATGCTTTAAAATGATGCATAAATGACTGTCATAGCATGAAAACTGTCAAAGTTATTCACAACCATATCGGAACCTCAAATTACCGCCTTTTTAACCTGGGAAAATAGTTCTACCGATCTATCCAATTGGCCATTTTCCAAAAATATATTATGAATAAATTATATATCAAAGCAAATGGCAACTATAATGCAATAAAAAGATATATAAACGACTGTTATAACATGAAAACTATAAAAGTTATTTGCAACCATATCCAACCATTAAATTGCAACCATATCAGATTATGCTTTTATTAACATAGAACAATAATTCTACCGATCTATCAAATTGACCAATTTGTAAAAACACACATTATGCTACAAATTATATACCATATTAAAGTGCAATCATAATGCTTTAAAATGAAGCATAAATGACTGTCATAGCATGAAAACTGTCAATGTTTTGCAACCATATCGGAACCTCAAATTACCGACTTTTTAAAGCTGTGAAAATAATTCTACCGATCTATCCAATTGGCAATTTTCTAAAAATATATTATGCAATAAATTATATACCAAAACAAATGGCAACTATAATGCAATGAAAAGATATAAACGACTGTTATAACATGAAAACTATAAAAGTTATTTGCAACCATATCGGAGCCTGAATTACCGCATTTTTAAACCTGTACCAATAAATATACCGATCTATCCAACTTTTGTAAAAATTCATTATGCCACAAATTATACACCAAAATAAAGTGCAACTGTAATGCTTTAAAATGATGCATAAACTATTGCCCTAGCATGAAAACTGTCAAAGTTATTTGCAACCATATCGGAACCTCAAATTACCGCGTTTTTAAACATAGAACAATAATTCTACCGATCCTTCAAATTGACCATTTTTTAGACGAACACATTGTGCCACAATGATATACCAAATTAAAGTGCAATATAAGCTTTAAAATGATGTATAAATGACTGTCATAGCATGAAAACTGTCAAAGTTATTCACAACCATATCGGAACCTCAAATTACCGCTTTTTAAACCTGGGAAAATATTCTACCGATCTATCCAATTGGCCATTTTCTAAAAATACATTATGCAATAAATTATATACCAAACAAATGGCAATTTTAATGCTTTAAAATCGTGCATAAACGACTGTCCTAGCACGAAAACTGTCTAAGTTATTTGCAACCATATCGGAACTTCAAATTTACCGCATTTTTAACACATAGTAACAATAATTCTAACCGATCCTCAATTGCCAATTTTTTAGATCGAACATCATTTATGCCACACTGATACACCAAATTAAAGTGACAATCATTAATGCTCTAAACTGCTGCATAAATGAATGTCATAGCATGGAAACTGTCAAGTAATTCACAACCATATCGGAACCTCAAATTACCCGCCTTTTTAAACCTGGGAAAATAATTCTATCGATCTATCCAATTGTGCCATTTTCTAAAAATACATTATGCAATAAATTATATACCAAAACAAATGGCAACTAAAATGCAATAAAAGATGTATAAACGACTGTTTTATAACATGAACACTATAAAGTTATTTGCAACCATATCGGAGCCTTGAATTACCGCATTTTTAAACCTGTACCAATAATATACGATCTATCCAACTTTTGTAAAAAATTCATTATGCCACAATTATACACCAAACCAAAGTGCAATTGTAATGCTTTAAAATGATGCATAAATGACTGTAATAGCATGAAATCTGTCAAAGTTATTCACAACCATATCGGAACCTCAAATTACCGCGTTTTTAAACCTGGGAAAATAATTCTACCGATTTATCCAATTGGCCGTTTTCTAAAATACATTATGCAATAAATTTATACCAAAACAAATGGCAATTTTAATGCTTTAAAATGGTACATAGAACAATAATTCTACCGATCCATCAAATTGACCATTTTTTAGACGAGCACATTATGCCACAAATGATATACCAAATTAAAGTGCAATCATAATGCTCTAAACTGATGCATAAATGACTGTCATAGCATGAAAACTGTCAAAGTAATTCACAACCATATCGGAACCTCAAATTACCGCCTTTTTAAACCTGGGAAAATAATTCTATCGATCTATCCAATTGGCCATCTTCTAAAAATACATTATGCAATAAATTATATACCAAAACAAATGGCAACTAAAATGCAATAAAAAGATGTATAAACGATTGTTATAACACGAAAACTATAAAAGTTATTTGCAACCATATCGGAGCCTTAAATTACCGCATTTTTGAACCTGTACCAATAAATATACCGATCTATCCAATTTTTTTAAAAATTCATTATGCCACAAATTATACACCAAAATAAAGTGCAACTGTAATGCTTTAAAATGATGCGTAAACTAATGCCCTAGCATGAAAACTGTCAAAGTAATTCACAACCATATCGGAACCTCAAATTACCGCCTTTTTAAACCTGGGAAAATAATTCTATCGATCTATCCAATTGGCCATCTTCTAAAAATACATTATGCAATAAATTATATACCAAAACAAATGGCAACTAAAATGCAATAAAAAGATGTATAAACGATTGTTATAACACGAAAACTATAAAAGTTATTTGCAACCATATCGGAGCCTTGAATTACCGCATTTTTAAACCTGTACCAATAAATATACCGATCTATCCAACTTTTGTAAAAATTCATTATGCCACAAATTATACACAAAAACAAAGTGCAACTGTAATGCTTAAAATGATGCATAAACTATTGCCCTAGCATGAAAACTGTCAAAGTTATTTGCAACCATATCGGAACCTCAAATTACCGCGTTTTTAAACATAGAACAATAATTCTACCGATCCATCAAATTGACCATTTTTTAGACGAGCACATTATGCCACAAATGATATACCAAATTAAAGTGCAATCATAATGCTCTAAACTGATGCATAAATGACTGTCATAGCATGAAAACTGTCAAAGTAATTCACAACCATATCGGAACCTCAAATTACCGCCTTTTTAAACCTGGGAAAATAATTCTATCGATCTATCCAATTGGCCATTTCTTAAAAAAATTATGCAATAAATTATATACCAAAACAAATGGCAATTTTAATGCTTTAAAATGGTGCATAAACGACTGTCCTAGCACGAAAACTGCCAAAGTTAATTGCAACCATATCGGAACCTCAGATTACTGCTTTTATTAAATATAGAACAATAATTCTACCGATCTATCAAATTGACCAATTTGTAAAACACACATATGCTGCAAATTATATACCATATTAAAGTGCAATCATAATGCTTTAAAATTATGCATAAATGACTGTCATAGCGTGAACACTGTCAATGTTATTTGCAGCCATATCGGAACCTCAAACTACCGCGTTTTTAAAGCTGTGAAATAATTCTACCGATCTATCCAATTGGCCATTTTCCAAAAATATATTATGGAATAAATTATAGACCAAAGCAAATGGCAACTATAATGCAATAAAAAGATATATAAATGACTGTTATAACATGAAAACTATAAAAGTTATTTGCAACCATATCGGAGCCTTAAATTACCGCATTTTTGAATCTGTACCAATAAATATACCGATCTATCCAATTTTTGTAAAAATTCATTATGCCACAAATTATACACCAAAATAAAGTGCAACTGTAATGCTTTAAAATGATGCGTAAACTAACGCCCTAACATGAAAACTGTCAAAGTTATTTGCAACCATATCGGAACCTCAAATTAACGCGTTTTTAAACATAGAACAATAATTCTACCGATCCATCAAATTGACCATTTTTTAGACGAACACATTATGCCACAAATGATATACCAAATTAAAGTGCAATCATAATGCTCTAAACTGATGCATAAATGACTGTCATAGCATGAAAACTGTCAAAGTAATTCACAACCATATCGGAACCTCAAATTACCGCCTTTTTAAACCTGGGAAAATAATTCTATCGATCTATCCAATTGGCCATCTTCTAAAAATACATTATGCAATAAACTATATATACCAAAAAAATGGCAACTAAAATGCAATAAAAAGGTGTATAAACGACTGTTATAACATGAAAACTATAAAAGTTATTTGCAACCATATCGGGGCCTTAAATTACCGCATTTTTAAACCTGTACCAATAAATATACCGATCTATCCAATTTTTGTAAAAATTCATTATGCCACAAATTATACACAAAAACAAAGTGCAACTGTAATGCTTTAAAATGATGCATAAATGACTGTAATAGCATGAAAACTGTCAAAGTTATTCACAACCATATCGGAACCTCAAATTACCGCCTTTTTAAACCTGGGAAAATAATTCTACCGATTTATCCAATTGGCCGTTTTCTAAAAATACATTATGCAATAAATTATATACCAAACAAATGGCAATTTTAATGCTTTAAAATGGTGCATAAACGACTGTCCTAGCACGAAAACTGCCAAAGTTAATTGCAGCCATATCGGAACCTCAGATTACCGCGTTTATTAAACATAGAACAATAATTCTACCGATCTATCAAATTCACCAATTAGTAAAAAACACACATTATGCTACAAATTATATACCATATTAAAGTGCAATCATAATGCTTTAAAATGAAGCATAAATGACTGTCATAGCATGAAAACTGTAAATGTTATTTGCAACCATATCGGAACCTCAAATTACCGCCTTTTTAAAGCTGTGAAAATAATTCTACCGATCTATCCAATTGGCAATTTTCTAAAAATATATTATGCAATAAATTATACACCAAAACAAATGGCAACTATAATGCAATAAAAAGATATATAAACGACTGTTATAACATGAAAACTATAAAAGTTATTTGCAACCATATCGGAGCCTTGATTACCGCATTTTTAAACCTGTACCAATAAATATACCGATCTATCCAACTTTTGTAAAATTCATTATGCCACAAATTATACACCAAAATAAAGTGCAACTGTAATGCTTTAAAATGATGCATAAAATATTGCCCTAGCATGGAAACTGTCAAAGTTATTTGCAACCATATCGGAACCTCAAATTACCGCGTTTTTAAACATAGAATAATAATTCTACCGATCCATCAAATTGACCATTTTTTAGACGAACACATTATGCCACATATGATATACCAAATTAAAGTGCAATCATAATGCTTTAAAATGATGCATAAATGACTGTCATAGCATGAAAACTGTCAAAGTTATTCACAACCATATCGGAACCTCAAATTACCGCCTTTTTAAACCTGGGAAAATAGTTCTACCGATCTATCCAATTGGCCATTTTCTAAAAATACATTATGCAATAATTATATACCAAAACAAATGGCAATTTTAATGCTTTAAAATGGTGCATAAACGACTGTCCTAGCACGAAAACTGCCAAAGTTAATTGCAACCATATCGGAACCTCAGATTACTGCGTTTATTAAACATAGAACAATAATTCTACCGATCTATCAAATTGACCAATTTGTAAAAAAACACATTATGCTACAAATGATATACCAATTAAAGTGCAATCATAATGCTCTAAACTGATGCATAAATGACTGTCATAGCATGAAAACTGTCAAAGTTATTCACAACCATATCGGAACCTCAAATTACCGCCTTTTTAAAGCTGTGAAAATAATTCTACCGATCTATCCAATTGGCAATTTTCTAAAAATATATTATGCAATAAATTATATACCAAACAAATGGCAACTATAATGCAATAAAAAGATATATAAACGACTGTTATAACATGAAAACTATAAAAGTTATTTGCAACCATATCGGAGCCTTGAATTACCGCATTTTTAAACCTGTACCAATAAATCACGATCTATCCAATTTTTGTAAAAATTCATTATGCCACAAATTATACACCAAAATAAAGTGCAACTGTAATGCTTTAAAATGATGCATAAACTAATGCCCTAGCATGAAAAACTGTCAAAGTTATTTGCAACCATATCGGAACCTCAAATTACCGCGTTTATAAACATAGAACAATAATTCTACCTATCCATCAAATTGACCATTTTTTAGACGAACACATTATGCCACAAATGATATACCAAATTAAAGTGCAATCATAATGCTCTAAACTGATGCATAAATGACTGTCATAGCATGAAAACTGTCAAAGTTATTCACAACCATATCGGAACCTCAAATTACCGCCTTTTTAAACCTGGGAAAATAATTCTACCGGATCTATTCAATTGGCCATTTCTAAAAATACATTATGCAATAAATTATATACCAAAACAAATGGCAATTTTAATGCTTTAAAATGGTGCATAAACGACTGTCCTAGCACGAAACTGCCAAAGTTAATTGCAACCATATCGGAACCTCAGATTACTGCGTTTATTAAACATAGAACAATAATTCTACCGATCTATCAAATTGACCAATTTGTAAAAATACACATTATGCTACAAATGATACACCATATTAAAGTGCAATCATAATGCTTAAAATGATGCATAAATGAGCTGTCATAGCGTGAAAACTGTCAATGTTATTTGCAGCCATATCGGAACCTCAAACTACCGCGTTTTTAAAGCTGTGAAAATAATTCTACCGATCTATCCAATTGGCCATTTTCCAAAATATATTATGGAATAAATTATATACCAAGCAAATGGCAACTATAATGCAATAAAAGATATACAAACGACTGTTATAACATGAAAACCATAAAAGTTATTTGCAACCATATCGGAGCCTTAAATTACCGCATTTTGAACATGTACCAATAAATATACCGATCTATTCAATTTTTGTAAAAATTCATTATGCCACAAATTATACACCAAAATAAAGTGCAACTGTAATGCTTTAAAATGATGCGTAAACTAATGCCCTAGCATGAAAACTGTCAAAGTTATTTGCAACCATATCGGAACCTCAAATTACCGCGTTTTTAAACATAGAACAATAATTCTACCGATCCTTCAAATTGACCATTTTTTAGACGAACACATTGTGCCACAAATGATATACCAAATTAAAGTGCAATCATAATGCTTTAAAATGATGCATAAATGACTGTCATAGCATGAAAACTGTCAAAGTTATTCACAACCATATCGGAACCTCAAATTACCGCCTTTTTAAACCTGGGAAAATAGTTCTACCGATCTATCCAATTGGCCATTTTCCAAAAATATATTATGGAATAAATTATATATCAAAGCAAATGGCAACTATAATGCAATAAAAAGATATATAAACGACTGTTATAACATGAAAACTATAAAAGTTATTTGCAACCATATCCATAACCATTAAATTGCAACCATATCAGATTACTGCTTTTATTAACATAGAACAATAATTCTACCGATCTATCAAATTGACCAATTTGTAAAAACACACATTATGCTACAAATTATATACCATATTAAAGTGCAATCATAATGCTTAATGAAGCATAAATGACTGTCATAGCATGAAAACTGTCAATGTTATTTGCAACCATATCGGAACCTCAAATTACCGACTTTTTAAAGCTGTGAAAATAATTCTACCGATCTATCCAATTGGCAATTTTCTAAAAATATATTATGCAATAAATTATATACCAAAACAAATGGCAACTATAATGCAATGAAAAGATATATAAACGACTGTTATAACATGAAAACTATAAAAGTTATTTGCAACCATATCGGAGCCTTGAATTACCGCATTTTTAAACCTGTACCAATAAATATACCGATCTATCCAACTTTTGTAAAAATTCATTATGCCACAAATTATACACCAAAATAAAGTGCAACTGTAATGCTTAAAATGATGCATAAACTATTGCCCTAGCATGAAAACTGTCAAAGTTATTTGCAACCATATCGGAACCTCAAATTACCGCGTTTTTAAACATAGAACAATAATTCTACCGATCCTTCAAATTGACCATTTTTTAGACGAACACATTGTGCCACAAATGATATACCAAATTAAAGTGCAATCATAATGCTTTAAAATGATGCTATAAATGACTGTCATAGCATGAAACTGTCAAAGTTATTCACAACCATATCGGAACCTCAAATTACCGCCTTTTTAAACCTGGGAAAATAATTCTACCGATCTATCCAATTGGCCATTTTCTAAAAATACATTATGCAATAAATTATATACCAAAACAAATGGCAATTTTAATGCTTTAAAATCGTGCATAAACGACTGTCCTAGCACGAAAACTGCCAAAGTTAATTGCAACCATATCGGAACCTCAGATTACTGCGTTTATTAAACATAGAACAATAATTCTACCGATCTATCAAATTGACCAATTTGTAAAAATACACATTATGCTACAAATGATATACCATATTAAAGTGCAATCATAATGCTTTAAAATGACGCATAAATGACTGTCATAGCGTGAAAACTGTCAACGTTATTTGCAGCCATATCGGAACCTCAAACTACCGCGTTTTTAAAGCTGTGAAAATAATTCTACCGATCTATCCAATTGGCCATTTTCCAAAATATATTATGGAATAAATTATATACCAAAGCAAATGGCAACTATAATGCAATAAAAAGATATATAAACGACTGTTATAACATGAAAACTATAAAAGTTATTTGCAACCATATCGGAGCCTTAAATTACCGCATTTTTGAACCTGTACCAATAAATATACCGATCTATCCAATTTTTGTAAAAATTCATTATGCCACAAATTATACACAAAAACAAAGTGCAACTGTAATGCTTTAAAATGATGCATAAATGACTGTCATAGCATGAAAACTGTCAAAGTTATTCACAACCATATCGGAACCTCAAATTACCGCGTTTTTAAACCTGGGAAAATAATTCTACCGATTTATACAATTGGCCGTTTTCTAAAAATACATTATGCAATAAATTATATACCAAAACAAATGGCAATTTTAATGCTTTAAAATGGTGCATAAACGACTGTCCGTAGCACGAAAACTGCCAAAGTTAATTGCAACAATATCGGAACCTCAGATTACTGCTTTATTAAACATAGAACAATAATTCCAACCGATCTATCAAATTGACCAATTTGTAAAAACACACATTATGCCACAAATGATATACCAATTAAAGTGCAATCATAATGCTTTAAAATGATGCATAAATGACTGTCATAGCATGAAAACTGTCAATGTTATTTGCACCATATCGGAACCTCAAATTACCGCCTTTTTAAAGCTGTGAAAATAATTCTACCGATCTATCCAATTGGCAATTTTCTAAAAATATATTATGCAATAAATTATATACCAAAACAAATGGCAACTATAATGCAATAAAAAGATATATAAACGACTGTTATAACATGAAAACTATAAAAGTTATTTGCAACCATATCGGAGCCTTGAATTACCGCATTTTTAAACCTGTACCAATAAATATACCGATCTATCCAACTTTTGTAAAAATTCATTATGCCACAAATTATACACCAAAATAAAGTGCAACTGTAATGCTTTAAAATGATGCATAAACTATTGCCCTAGCATGAAAACTGTCAAAGTTATTTGCAACCATATCGGAACCTCAAATTACCGCGTTTTAAACATAGAACAATAATTCTACCGATCCATCAAATTGACCATTTTTTAGACGAACACATTATGCCACAAATATACCAAATTAAAGTGCAATCATAATGCTCTAAACTGATGCATAAATGACTGTCATAGCATGAAAACTGTCAAAGTTATTCACAACCATATCGGAACCTCAAATTACCGCCTTTTTAAACCTGGGAAAATAATTCTACCGATCTATCCAATTGGCCATTTTCTTAAAATAGATTATGCAATAAATTATACACCAAAACAAATGGCAATTTTAATGCTTTAAAATGGTGCATAAACGACTGTCCTAGCACGAAAACTGCCAAAGTTAATTGCAACCATATCGGAACCTCAGATTACCGCGTTTATTAAACATAGAACAATAATTCTACCGATCTATCAAATTGACCAATTTGTAAAAATACACATTATGCTACAAATGATATACCATATTAAAGTGCAATCATAATGCTTTAAAATGATGCATAAATGACTGTCATAGCGTGAAAACTGTCAATGTTATTTGCAGCCATATCGGAACCTCAAACTACCGCGTTTTTAAAGCTGTGAAAATAATTCTACCGATCTATCCAATTGGCCATTTTCCAAAAATATATTATGGAATAAATTATATACCAAAGCAAATGGCAACTATAATGCAATAAAAAGATATATAAACGACTGTTATAACATGAAAATTATAAAAGTTATTTGCAACCATATCGGAGCCTTAAATTACCGCATTTTTGAACCTGTACCAATAAATATACCGATCTATCCAATTTTTGTAAAAATTCATTATGCCACAAATTATACACCAAAATAAAGTGCAACTGTAATGCTTTAAAACGGTGCATAAACGACTGTCCTAGCACGAAAACTGCCAAAGTTAATTGCAACCATATCGGAACCTCAGATTACTGCTTTTATTAAACATAGAACAATAATTGTACCGATCTATCAAATTGACCAATTTGTAAAAACACACATTATGCTACAAATTATTTACCATATTAAAGTGCAATCATAATGCTTTAAAATGATGCATAAATGACTGTCATAGCATGAAAACTGTCAAATTACCGACTTTTTAAAGCTGTGAAAATAATTCTACCGATCTATCCAATTGGCAATTTTCTAAAAATATATTATGCAATAAATTATATACCAAAACAAATGGCAACTATAATGCAATAAAAAGATATATAAACGACTGTTATAACATGAAAACTATAAAAGTTATTTGCAACCATATCGGAGCCTAGAATTACCGCATTTTTAAACCTGTACCAATAAATATACCGATCTATCCAACTTTTGTAAAAATTCATTATGCCACAAATTATACACCAAAATAAAGTGCAACTCTAATGCTTTCAAATGATGCATAAATGACTGTCATAGCATGAAAACTGTCAAAGTTATTCAGAACCATATCGGAACCTCAAATTACCGCCTTTTTAAACCTGGGAAAATAATTCTACCGATCTATCCAATTGGCCATTTTCTTAAAATACATTATGCAATAAATTATATACCAAAACAAATGGCAATTTTAATGCTTTAAAATGGTGCATAAACGACTGTCCTAGCACGAAAACTGCCAAAGTTAATTGCAACCATATCGGAACCTCAGATTACTGCTTTTATTAAACATAGAACAATAATTCTACCGATCTATCAAATTGACCAATTTGTAAAAACACACATTATGCTACAAATTATATACCATATTAAAGTGCAATCATAATGCTTTAAAATGATGCATAAATGACTGTCATAGCATGAAAACTGTCAATGTTATTTGCAACCATATCGGAACCTCAAATTACCGCCTTTTTAAAGCTGTGAAAATAATTCTACCGATCTATCCAATTGGCAATTTTCTAAAAATATATTATGCAATAAATTATATACCAAAACAAATGGCAACTATAATGCAATAAAAGATATATAAACGACTGTTATAACATGAAACTATAAAAGTTATTTGCAACCATATCGGAGCCTTGAATTACCGCAGTTTTAAACCTGTACCAATAAATATACCGATCTATCCAATTTTGTAAAATTCATTATGCCACAAATTATACACCAAAATAAAGTGCACTGTATGCTTAAAATGATGCATAAACTATTGCCCTAGCATGAAAACTGTCAAAGTTATTTGCAACCATATCGGAACCTCAAATTACCGCGTTTTTAAACATAGAACAATAATTCTACCGATCCATCAAATTGACCATTTTCTAGACGAACACATTATGCCACAAATGATATACCAAATTAAAGTGCAATCATAATGCTCTAAACTGATGCATAAATGACTGTCATAGCATGAAAACTGTCAAAGTAATTCACAACCATATCGGAACCTCAAATTACCGCCCTTTTAAACCTGGGAAAATAATTCTATCGATCTATCCAATTGGCCATCTTCTAAAAATACATTATGCAATAATTATATACCAAAACAAATAGCAACTAAAATGCAATAAAAGATGTATAACATGTTATAACATGAAAACTATAAAAGTTATTTGCAACCATATCGGGGCCTTAAATTACCGCATTTTTAAACCTGTACCAATAAATATACCGATCTATCCAATTTTTGTAAAAATTCATTATGCCACAAATTATGCACAAAAACAAAGTGCAACTGTAATGCTTTAAAATGATGCATTAATGATTGTCATAGCATGAAAACTGTCAAAGTTATTCACAACCATATCGGAACCTCAAATTACCGCCTTTTTAAACCTGGGAAAATAATTCTACCGATTTATCCAATTGGCCGTTTTCTAAAAATACATTATGCAATAAATTATATACCAAAACAAATGGCAATTTTAATGCTTTAAAATGGTGCATAAACGACTGTCCTAGCACGAAAACTGTCAAAGTTAATTGCAGCCATATCGGAACCTCAGATTACCGCGTTTATTAAACATAGAACAATAATTCTACCGATCTATCAAATTCACCAATTAGTAAAAACACACATTATGCTACAAATTATATACCATATTAAAGTGCAATCATAATGCTTTAAAATGAAGCATAAATGACTGTCATAGCATGAAAACTGTCAATGTTATTTGCAACCATATCGCAACCTCAAATTACCGCCTTTTTAAAGCTGTGAAAATAATTCTACCGATCTATCCAATTGGCAATTTTCTAAAAATATATTATGCAATAAATTATATACCAAAACAAATGGCAACTATAATGCAATAAAAAGATATATAAACGACTGTTATAACATGAAAACTATAAAAGTTATTTGCAACCATATTCCTTGAATTACCGCATTTTTAAACCTGTACCAATAAATATACCGATCTATCCAACTTTTGTAAAAATTCATTATGCCACAAATTATACACCAAAATAAAGTGCAACTGTAATGCTTTAAAATGATGCATAAACTATTGCCCTAGCATGAAAACTGTCAAAGCTATTTGCAACCATATCGGAATCTCAAATTACCGCGTTTTTAAACATAGAACAATAATTCTACCGATCCATCAAATTGACCATTTTCTAGACGAACACATTATGCCACAAATGATATACCAAATTAAAGTGCAATCATAATGCTCTAAACTGATGCATAAATGACTGTCATAGCGTGAACTGCAGCCATATGTTATTTGCAACCATATCGGAACCTCAAACTACCGCGTTTTTAAAGCTGTGAAAATAATTCTACCGATCTATCCAATTGGCCATTTTCCAAACATATATTATGGAATAAATTATATACCAAAGCAAATGGCAACTATAATGCAATAAAAAGATATATAAACGACTGTTATAACATGAAAACTATAAAAGTTATTTGTAACCATATCGGGGCCTTAAATTACCGCATTTTTGAACCTGTACCAATAAATATACCGATCTATCCAACTTTTGTAAAAATTCATTATGCCACAAATTATACACCAAAATAAAGTGCAACTGTAATGCTTTAAAATGATGCATAAACTATTGCCCTAGCATGAAAATTGTCAAAGTTATTTGCAACCATATCGGAACCTCAAATTACCGCGTTTTAAACATAGAACATAATTTCTACCGATCCATCAAATTGACCATTTTTTAGACGAACACATTATGCCACAAATGATATACCAAATTAAAGTGCAATCATAATGCTCTAAACTGATGCATAAACGACTGTCCTAGCACGGAAACTGCCAAAGTTAATTGCAGCCATATCGGAACCTCAGATTACCGCGTTTATTAATCATAGAACAATAATTCTACCGATCTTTCAAATTCACCAATTTTACTAATTTATTTTACACACATTATGCTACAAATTATATACCAATACTTAAAGTGGCAATTCATAATGCTTTAAAATGGTGCATAAATGACTGTCATAGCATGAAAACTGTCAAATGTTATTTGCAACCATATCGGAACCTCAAATTACCGCCTTTTTAAAGCTGTGAAAATAATTCTACCGATCTATCCAATTGGCAATTTCTAAAAATATATTATGCAATAAATTATATACCAAAACAAATGGCAACTATAATGCAATAAAAAGATATATAACGACTGTTATAACATGAAAACTATAAAAGTTATTTGCAACCATATCGGAGCCTTGAATTACCGCATTTTTAAACCTGTACCAATAAATATACCGATCTATCCAACTTTTGTAAAAATTCATTATGCCACAAATTATACACCAAAATAAAGTGCAACTGTAATGCTTTAAAATGATGCATAAACTATTGCCCTAGCATGAAAACTGTCAAAGTTATTTGCAACCATATCGGAACCTCAAATTACTCGCGTTTTTAAACATAGAACAATAATTCTACCGATCCATCAAATTGACCATTTTCTAGACGAATTGCCACAAATGATATACCAAATTAAAGTGCAATCATAATGCTCTAAACTGATGCATAAATGACTGTCATAGCATGAAAACTGTCAAAGTAATTCACAACCATATCGGAACCTCAAATTACCGCCTTTTTAAACCTGGGAAAATAATTCTATCGATCTATCCAATTGGCCATCTTCTAAAAATACATTATGCAATAAATTATATACCAAACAAATGGCAACTAAAATGCAATTAAAAGATGTATAAACGACTGTTATAACATGAAAACTATAAATGTTATTTGCAAACCATATCGGAGCCTTAAATTACCGCATTTTTGAACCTGTACCAATAAATATACCGATCTATCCAATTTTTGTAAAAATTCATTATGCCACAAATTATACACCAAAATAAAGTGCAACTGTAATGCTTTAAAATGATGCGTAAACTAATGCCCTAGCATGAAAACTGTCAAAGTTATTTGCAACCATATCGGAACCTCAAATTACCGCGTTTTTAAACATAGAACAATAATTCTACCGATCCATCAAATTGACCATTTTTAGACGAACACATTATGCCACAAATGATATACCAAATTAAAGTGCAATCATAATGCTCTAAACTGATGCATAAATGACTGTCATAGCATGAAAACTGTCAAAGTAATTCACAACCATATCGGAACCTCAAATTACTGCCTTTTTAAACCTGGGAAAATAATTCTATCGATCTATCCAATTGGCCATCTTCTAAAAATACATTATGCAATAAATTATATACCAAAACAAATGGCAACTAAAATGCAATAAAAAGATGTATAAACGACTGTTATAACATGAAAATTATAAAAGTTATTTGCAACCATATCGGGGCCTTAAATTACCGCATTTTAAACCTGTACCAATAAATATACCGATCTATCCAATTTTTGTAAAAATTCATTATGCCACAAATTATACACAAAAACAAAGTGCAACTGTAATGCTTTAAAATGATGCATAAATGACTGTCATAGCATGAAAACTGTCAAAGTTATTCACAACCATATCGGAACCTCAAATTACCGCGTTTTTAAACCTGGGAAATAATTCTACCGATTTATCCAATTGGCCGTTTTCTAAAAATACATTATGCAATAAATTATATACCAAAACAAATGGCAATTTTAATGCTTTAAAATGGTGCATAAACGACTGTCCTAGCACGAAAACTGCCAAAGTTAATTGCAACCATATCGGAACCTCAGATTACCGCGTTTATTAAACATAGAACAATAATTCTACCGATCTATCAAATTCACCAATTAGTAAAAACACACATTATGCTACAAATTATATACCATATTAAAGTGCAATCATAATGCTTTAAAATGATGCATAAATGACTGTCATAGCATGAAAACTGTCAATGTTATTTGCAACCATATCGGAACCTCAAATTACCGCCTTTTTAAAAGCTGTGAAAATAATTCTACCGATCTATCCAATTGGCAATTTTCTAAAAATATATTATGCAATAAATTATATACCAAAACAAATGGCAACTATAATGCAATAAAAAGATATATAAACGACTGTTATAACATGAAAACTATAAAAGTTATTTGCAACCATATCGGAGCCTTGAATTACCGCATTTTTAAACCTGTACCAATAAATATACCGATCTATCCAACTTTTGTAAAAATTCATTATGCCACAAATTATACACCAAAATAAAGTGCAACTGTAATGCTTTAAAATGATGCATAAACTATTGCCCTAGCATGAAAACTGTCAAAGTTATTTGCAACCATATCGGAACCTCAAATTACCGCGTTTTTAAACATAGAACAATAATTCTACCGATCCATCAAATTGACCATTTTTTAGACGAACACATTATGCCACAAATGATATACCAAATTAAAGTGCAATCATAATGCTCTAAACTGATGCATAAATGACTGTCATAGCATGAAAACTGTCAAAGTAATTCACAACCATATCGGAACCTCAAATTACCGCCTTTTTAAACCTGGGAAAATAATTCTATCGATCTATCCAATTGGCCATCTTCTAAAAATACATTATGCAATAAATTATATACCAAAACAAATGGCAACTAAAATGCAATAAAAAGATGTATAAACGACTGTTATAACATGAAAACTATAAAAGTTATTTGCAACCATATCGGGGCCTTAAATTACCGCATTTTTAAACCTGTACCAATAAATATACCGATCTATCCAATTTTTGTAAAAATTCATTATGCCACAAATTATACACAAAAACAAAGTGCAACTGTAATGCTTTAAAATGATGCATTAAATGACTGTCATAGCATGAAAACTGTCAAAGTTATTCACAACCATATCGGAACCTCAAATTACCGCCGTTTTTAAACCTGGGAAAATAATTCTACCGATTTATCCAATTGGCCGTTTTCTAAAAATACATTATGCAATAAATTATATACCAAAACAAATGGCAATTTTAATGCTTAAAATGGTGCATAAACGACTGTCCTAGCACGAAAACTGTCAAAGTTAATTGCAGCCATATCGGAACCTCAGATTACCGCGTTTATTAAACATAGAACAATAATTCTACCGATCTATCAAATTCACCAATTAGTAAAAACACACATTATGCTACAAATTATATACCATATTAAAGTGCAATCATAATGCTTTAAAATGAAGCATAAATGACTGTCATAGCATGAAAACTGTCAATGTTATTTGCAACCATATCGGAACCTCAAATTACCGCCTTTTTAAAGCTGTGAAAATAATTCTACCGATCTATCCAATTGGCAATTTTCTAAAAATATATTATGCAATAAATTATATACCAAAACAAATGGCAACTATAATGCAATAAAAAGATATATAAACGACTGTTATAACATGAAAACTATAAAAGTTATTTGCAACCATATCGGAGCCTTGAATTACCGCATTTTTAAACCTGTACCAATAAATATACCGATCTATCCAACTTTTGTAAAAATTCATTATGCCACAAATTATACACCAAAATAAAGTGCAACTGTAATGCTTTAAAATGATGCATAAACTATTGCCCTAGCATGAAAACTGTCAAAGTTATTTGCAACCATATCGGAATCCTCAAATTACCGCGTTTTAAACATAGAACAATAATTCTACCGATCCATCAAATTGACCATTTTTAGACGAACACATTATGCCACAAATGATATACCAAATTAAAGTGCAATCATAATGCTCTAAACTGATGCATAAATGACTGTCATAGCATGAAACTGTCAAAGTAATTGCACAACCATATCGGAACCTCAAATTACCGCCTTTTTAAACTGTGAAAATAATTCTATCGATCTATCCAATTGGCCATCTTCTAAAAATACATTATGCAATAAATTATATACCAAAAGCAAATGGCAACTATAAATGCAATAAAAAGATATATAAACGACTGTTATAACATGAAAACTATAAAAGTTATTTGCTAACCATATCGGGGCCTTAAATTACCGCATTTTTGAACCTGTACCAATAAATATACCGATCTATCCAACTTTTGTAAAAATTCATTATGCCACAAATTATACACCAAAATTAAAGTGCAACTGTAATGCTTTAAATGATTTGCATAAACTATTGCCCCCTAGCATGTCCAAAGTTACTTTGCAACCAGTTATCGGAACCTCAAATTACCGCGTTTTAAACATAGAACAATAATTTCTACCGATCCATCAAATTGACCATTTTTTGACGGAACACATTATGCCACAAATGATATATACCAAATTTAACGTGCAATCATAATGCTCTAAACTGATGCATAATAACGACTGTCCTAGCACGGAAACTGCCAAAGTTTAATTGCAGCCCCATTATCGGAACCTCAGATTACCGCGTTATTAATCATTAGAACAATAATTCTACCGATCTTTCAAATTCACCAATTTTACTAATTTATTTTACACACATTATGCTACAATTATATACCAAAACTAATGGCAATTTTAATGCTTTAAAATGGTGCATAAACGACTGTCATAGCATGAAAACTGTCAATGTTATTTGCAACCATATCGGAACCTCAAATTACCGCCTTTTAAAGCTGTGAAAATAATTTCTACCGATCTATCCAATTGGCAATTTTCTAAAAATATATTATGCAATAAATTATATACAAAACAAATGGCAACTATTAATGCAATAAAAAAGATATATTAACGACTGTTATAACATGAAACTATAAAAGTTATTTGCAACCATATCGGAGCCTGAATTACCGCATTTTTAAACCTGTACCAATAAATATACCGATCTATCCAACTTTTGTTAAAAATTCATTATGCCACAAATTTATACACCAAAATAAAGGTGCAACTGTAATGCTTTAAAATGATGCATAAACTATTGCCCTAGCATGAAAACTGTCAAAGTTATTTGCAACCATATCGGAACCTCAAATTATCGCGTTTTTAAACATAGAACAATAATTCTACCGATCCATCAAATTGACCATTTTTAAGACGACACATTATGCCACAAATGATATACCAAATTAAAGTGCAATCATAATGCTCTAAACTGATGCATAAATGACTGTCATAGCATGAAAACTGTCAAAGTTAATTCACAACCATATCGGAACCTCAAATTACCGCCTTTTTAAACCTGGGAAAATAATTCTATCCGATCTATCCAATTGGCCATCTTCTAAAAATACATTATGCAATAAATTATATACCAAAACAAATGGCAACTAAAATGCAATAAAAAGATATATAAACGACTGTTATAACATGAAAACTATAAAAGTTATTTGCAACCATATCGGAGCCTTAAATTACCGCATTTTTGAACCTGTACCAATAAATATACCGATCTATCCAATTTTTGTAAAAATTCATTATGCCACAAATTATACACCAAAATAAAGTGCAACTGTAATGCTTTAAAATGATGCGTAAACTAATGCCCTAGCATGAAAACTGTCAAAGTTATTTGCAACCATATCGGAACCTCAAATTACCGCGTTTTTAAACATAGAACAATAATTCTACCGATCCATCAAATTGACCATTTTTTAGACGAACACATTATGCCACAAATGATATACCAAATTAAAGTGCAATCATAATGCTCTAAACTGATGCATAAATGACTGTCATAGCATGAAAACTGTCAAGTAATTCACAACCATATCGGAACCTCAAATTACCGCCTTTTTAAACCTGGGAAAATAATTCTATCGATCTATCCAATTGGCCATCTTCTAAAAATACATTATGCAATAAATTATATACCAAAACAAATGGCAACTAAAATGCAATAAAAAGATGTATAAACGACTGTTATAACATGAAAACTATAAAAGTTATTTGCAACCATATCGGGGCCTTAAATTACCGCATTTTTAAACCTGTACCAATAAATATACCGATCTATCCAATTTTTGTAAAAATTCATTATGCCACAAATTATACACAAAAACAAAGTGCAACTGTAATGCTTTAAAATGATGCATAAATGACTGTCATAGCATGAAAACTGTCAAAGTTATTCACAACCATATCGGAACCTCAAATTACCGCGTTTTTAAACCTGGGAAAATAATTCTACCGATTTATCCAATTGGCCGTTTTCTAAAAATACATTATGCAATAAATTATATACCAAAACAAATGGCAATTTTAATGCTTTAAAATGGTGCATAAACGACTGTCCTAGCACGAAAACTGCCAAAGTTAATTGCAGCCATATCGGAACCTCAGATTACCGCGTTTATTAAACATAGAACAATAATTCTACCGATCTATCAAATTCACCAATTAGTAAAACACACATTATGCTACAAATTATATACCATATTAAAGTGCAATCATAATGCTTTAAAATGAATGCATAAATGACTGTCATAGCATGAAAACTGTCAATGTTATTTGCAACCATATCGGAACCTCAAATTACCGCCTTTTTAAAGCTGTGAAAATAATTCTACCGATCTATCCAATTGGCAATTTTTCTAAAAATATATTATGCAATACAATTATATCCAAAACCTAATGGCAACTATAATGCAATAAAACGATATATAACGACTGTTATAACATGAAACACTATAAAAGTTATTTGCAACCATATCGGAGCCTGAATTACCGCATTTTAAACTGTACCAAAAAATCCGATCTATCCAATTGGCTTCTTTATAAAAATACAATTGTAATGCTTTAAAATGTCATAAACGATGCCTAGCACGAAAACTGCCAATTATTGCACCATATGGAACCTCAATATGCTTTTTAAACATAGAACAATAATTCTACCGATCATCAAATTGACCATTTTTAAAAAACACATATGCACAAATGATATACCATATTAAAGTGCAATCATAATGCTTTAAATGATGCATAAATGACTGTCATAGCGTGAAAACTGTCAATGTTATTCGCAGCCATATCGGAACCTCAAATTACCGCCTTTTTAAACTGGTGGAAAATAATTCTACCGATCTATCCAATTGGCCATTTTCCAAAAATATATTATGGAATAAATTATATACCAAAGCAAATGGCAACTATAATGCAATAAAAAGATATATAAACGACTGTTATAACATGAAAACTATAAAAGTTATTTGCAACCATATCGGAGCCTTAAATTACCGCATTTTTGAACCTGTACCAATAAATATACCGATCTATCCAATTTTTGTAAAAATTCATTATGCCACAAATTATACACCAAAATAAAGTGCAACTCTAATGCTTTAAAATGATGCGTAAACTAATTGCCCTAGCATGAAAACTGTCAAAGTTATTTGCAACCATATCGGAACCTCAAATTACCGCGTTTTTAAACATAGAACAATAATTCTACCGATCCATCAAATTGACCATTTTTTAGACGAACACATTATGCCACAATGATATACCAAATTAAAGTGCAATCATAATGCTCTAAATGATGCATAAATGACTGTCATAGCATGAAACTGTCAAAGTAATTCACAACCATATCGGAACCTCAAATTACTGCCTTTTTAAACCTGGGAAAATAATTCTATCGATCTATCCAATTGGCCATCTTCTAAAAATACATTATGCAATATTATATACCAAAACAAATGGCAACTAAAATGCAATAAAAAGATGTATAAACGACTGTTATAACATGAAAATTATAAAGTTATTTGCAACCATATCGGGGCCTTAAATTACCGCATTTTTAAACCTGTACCAATAAATATACCGATCTATCCAATTTTTAAAAATTCATTATGCCACAAATTATACCAAAAACAAAGTGCAACTGTAATGCTTTAAAATGATGCATAAATGACTGTCATAGCATGAAAACTGTCAAAGTTATTCACAACCATATCGGAACCTCAAATTACCGCGTTTTTAAACCTGGGAAAATAATTCTACCGATTTATCCAATTGGCCGTTTTCTAAAAATTCATTATGAAATAAATTTATACCAAAACAAATGGCAATTTAATGCTTTAAAATGGTGCATAACGACTGTCCTAGCACGAAACTGCCAAAGTTAATTGCAGCCATATCGGAACCTCAGATTACCGCGTTTATTAAACATAGAACAATAATTCTACCGATCTATCAAATTCACCAATTAGTAAAAACACAGCATTATGCTACAAATTATATACCATATTAAAGTGCAATCATAATGCTTTAAAATGAAGCATAAATGACTGTCATAGCATGAAAACTGTCAATGTTATTTGCAACCATATCGGAACCTCAAATTACCGCCTTTTTAAAGCTGTGAAAATAATTCTACCGATCTATCCAATTGGCAATTTTCTAAAAATATTTATGCAATAAATTATATACCAAAACAAATGGCAACTATAATGCAATAAAAATATATAAACGACTGTTATAACATGAAAACTATAAAAGTTATTGCAACCATATCGGAGCCTGAATTACCGCATTTTTAAACCTGTACCAATAATATACCGATCTATCCAACTTTTGTAAAAATTCATTATGCCACAAATTATACACAAAATAAAGTGCAACTGTAATGCTTTAAAATGATGCATAAACTATTGCCTAGCATGAAAACTGTCAAAGTTATTGCAACCATATCGGAACCTCAAATTACCGCGTTTTTAAACATAGAACAATAATTCTACCGATCATCAAATTGACCATTTTTAGACGAACACATTATGCCAAATGATATACCAAATTAAAGTGCAATCATAATGCTCTAAAATGATGCATAAATGACTGTCATAGCATGAAAACTGTCAATTATTCACAACCATATCGGAACCTCAAATTACCGCCTTTTTAAACCTGGGAAAATAATTCTACCGATCTATCCAATTGGCCATTTTCTAAAATACATTATGCAATAAATTATATACCAAAACAAATGGCAATTAATGCTTTAAAATGGTGCATAAACGACTGTCCTAGCACGAAAACTGCCAAAGTTAATTGCAACCATATCGGAACCTCAGTTACTACTTTTTTAAACATAGACAATAATTCTACCGATCTATCAAATTGACCAATTGTAAAAACACATTATGCTACAAATTATATACCATATTAAAGTGCAATCATAATGCTTTAAAATGATGCATAAATGACTGTCATAGCATGAAAACTGTCAATGTTATTTGCAACCATATCGGAACCTCAAATTACCGTTTTTAAACTGTGAACAATAATTCTACCGATCTATCCAATTGACCATTTTTAAAAAATGCAAAAATTATATACCAAAAAAATGGCAACTATAATGCAATAAAATGATATATAAACGACTGTCATAGCATGAAAACTGTAAGTTATTCAACCATATCGGAACCTCAAATTACCGCCTTTTTAAACCTGTAAAATATACCGATCTATCCAATTTTTAAAAATACATTATGCAAAAATTATATACCAAAAAATGGCAACTTAATGCTTTAAAATGGTGCATAAACGACTGTCCTAGCACGAAA
>NW_023997053.1:22500-27236 GCF_015586225.1 Lucilia sericata | reverse complement strand
AGTCTATAGTCTAGTCTATAGTCTAGTCTATAGTCTAGTCTATAGTCTAGTCTATAGTCTAGTCTATAGTCTAGTCTATAGTCTAGTCTATAGTCTAGTCTATAGTCTAGTCTATCTAGTCTATAGTCTAGTCTATAGTCTAGTCTATAGTCTAGTCTATAGTCTAGTCTATAGTCTAGTCTATAGTCTAGTCTATAGTCTAGTCTATAGTCTAGTCTATAGTCTAGTCTATAGTCTAGTCTATAGTCTAGTCTATAGTCTAGTCTATAGTCTAGTCTATAGTCTAGTCTATAGTCTAGTCTATAGTCTAGTCTATAGTCTAGTCTATAGTCTAGTCTATAGTCTAGTCTATAGTCTAGTCTATAGTCTAGTCTATAGTCTAGTCTATAGTCTAGTCTATAGTCTAGTCTATAGTCTAGTCTATAGTCTAGTCTATAGTCTAGTCTATAGTCTAGTCTATAGTCTAGTCTATAGTCTAGACTAAAGTCTAATCTATAGTCTAGTCTATAGTCCAGTCTATAGTCTAGTCAATAGTCTAGTAGTTTTTCGTGTAGCTTTTAGTACCATTAGAATTCCATTTAATGTTACCACTCTTCAATGATTCATATTATTTTTTCGCCCATTGGTCATATAGATATCACCTTAATTTAAATGTTTTCTATACATAATGTTGGTCTGTTGGGTGATGATCTAATTAGTTCTTTTATAGAAGAAAAAACACATTAAAGTAAAGCTGAATTTTGTTCTCACAGTTTTGAGTAAATTAAGTGTAATTTAAAATAACACATACAGTTTAATTAAACTAGGGCGAATTGAAATGTTACAAGAGAAAAAAACAATTGATATCAAAGAGTTGCAAAAAAGCTTGAGATCTCAATAGATATTGACAGAATATCCTGCTATTACTTGTTCCTCTAAGTGATTTATTCAAAAGTGAACAATGATTTATTAAATATCTGATAAACACTTGCCTGTTTACGTCTGGCTTCTTCAACTTCATCTTGCAGACGTTTGGTTTCTTCATCCTTGGCATTGACCTCGTCTTGAATGCGTTGCACTTCCATTTGTTTGGCCATGATTTCCTCTTCGAGTTTAGCCTTTTCGGCGGCTTCCATATTCTTGGCCTCTTCGAGACGATTCAACATGGCTTGCAATTCCTTCTGGCGCAATTCCAATTCATCCTTGGCGGCTTGCAATTGTTTCAATTGCTCTTCGAGACGACGAATCATCTCTTGGGCTTCCATTAAGTCCTTTTGTGAACGTTCCATTTCCTCTTGCATTTGCTTGAGACGATCTTCGTACTCTTGCTGTTTCTTTTCGGCACGTTCACGGGCAGCCAAAGCCAATTGGAGTTTTTCACTGAAAAAAAAGCAACAATGAAATTAATAGCCATTTTATGGATAGAATAGGAAAATTTAGTTTCTTACCGTTCCTGTTGCTTAGCATTCTTTTCCTCACGTGCTTGGGCCTTCATTTGTTGCACATCAATGGTATCCGGGCTTACGACGACGCATATACAACTCATGGTTACCCATGCACAAGGCCAAAATACGTTTGTTGATCCTCACGCGGGGAGCGAAGAAAACAAAATCGGGGGCTTTCTTATCGATGGGCTTAATGATGAACTTCTTGTCCGAAAAGGAAATATTACGATTTCTGACCAGGGGAAACCAATTTTTCGGTGTCAATTTACCTCTTGCTCGTAGATATTCAAACCCAAAGCATCAACACCCACCACAAATCGTACCCTTTTATTTTGATTTCAAAATAGTTCACACCAGACATTTCCAAATCCTGAGCAATTTTCAAATATTCCATCATGGCATCTTCGCGCAACATACCACGGTGTTCCTGCCACCAGGTCATTATCGATTGCTCCCATTCCTCCTTGGACATTTTGTGCTGATCGATGACACGTTGAGGCAATAGGCGATCATTGGGCCAAGAAACCGGCTGTGTGTAGGGATTTATTGTGATCGCCGTGACGAGCCTGCACAGCATAGGAGGCCAAGAGGACTGAAGTTTCAGGAGGACAATAGATTTCATCTGATAATATGGCATTCTTAACTTGTAAGTAGAAGAGACGTAGCGTTATATCTTGGATCAATTCTTCGGCCACATCTTCGGGATAGAATTTAGCACGAATCTGATTGTAAAGGATTTTCCTTTTTAACATCTTGATTCATAACCTAGTGGGGGTGGAGGGTACGAAAATTAAGAGAATTTTAGTAGAGTTTTAAAATTATTTGAGATTTGTATGATTTTATTTTCAATATTTAAAATAAACTTAAAACGAACTTAATATTGTTAAAAAAAGAAATAACAACTTGAAAACTTAAAAAAAACTAAAGTCTTTATAAAAGGATAATTTAAGGAAAACATGTAACATGTTGTAAAATAACTTTCAAAATTAACCAAAAATGGTTAATAATTTCATCATTTAATTTACCCATGTTGAAAATGGCATTGATCCAGTCTGTTGGCATTTAAAATTAATAATAATGATAAAATTTATTAAATTTTTTTATATGTATATAAATTAGAAATCCTTAATTTAACATTTAAATTTAAACAATATATGATAAAATATATAAAAGGAAAAGCTGCTACTTTAAGAGATGGGAAATGTACAATTTAACAAATTTATTACTCTTAAATTTATAACTACATTTTTCTACTTTTCTGATTACATTATGAAACTGGCAGCAAATTGGGAATGTTTATTTAAAAGATTTTTTTCTTGTTTGCCACCCACCATATCTTCACCATCGCTATCATCACTTTCATCATTTGATTCTGATGATGATGATGATGCCCATCGCTGTTTTCTTATCCACATATTTTTTAACACGTTTTAAATATTTTATTGTTTTTATTGCCGGTGATTCGGGCTAATAAGTGTCAAATTTATTATTTATTATTAAATATAAAATGACATTATTTTTTTCATTATTATTTTAAATATTATAAGATTTTTGTGGTTTTTAGGAGGGGACTTAAATTTTCTTTAATTTGCCAATTGTATGAGTTATTATTAACTAATACATTGAAAAATAACAGTTGAGATGATTTTTAGTTCCATTCTAGATAAGTTTTCGTTCAGTTTAGTTCTGGTTAAGTTATAATTTCTCCTATATATGTATGTTTTAGTTCACTTCTAGTTCCGCTCTAGTTTAGTTTTAGTTCTGTTCTAGTTTAGTCCTAGTTCTGTTTTATTCAAGTTCCGTTATAGTTCAGTTCTAGTTCAATTCTGGTTCTGTTCTACTTTCTGTTCAGGTTCTGTTTCTGGTTCTGTTTTCTGTTTCTGTTCTGGTTCTGTTCTGGTTCTGTTCTGGTTCTGTTCTGGTTCTGGTTCTGTGTCTGGTTCAGTTCTAGTTCTGTTCTATTTCTGTTCTAGTTCTGTTCTGTTCTAGTCTGTTCTAGTTCTGTTCTAGTTCCTGTTCTAGTTCCGCTCTAGTTAGTTTTAGTTCTGTTCTATTTAGTCCCAGTTTCTGTTTTATTCAAGTTCCGTTATAGTTCGTTCTGTTCAGTTCATTTCTAGTTCAGTTCTAGTTCTGTTCAAGTTCAGTTCGAGTTCAGTTCTAGTTCAGTTCTAGTTCAGTTCTAGTTCAGTTCTAGTTCAGTTCTAGTTCAGTTCTAGTTCTGTTCAAGTTCAGTTTTAGTTCAGTTCTAGTTCAGTTCTAGTTCAGTTCTAGTTCAGTTCTAGTTCAGTTCTAGTTCAGTTTAGGTCATACTAGTTAGTTCTAGTTCAGTTCTAGTTCATTAGTTCAGTCTAGTTCAAGTTCAGTTCTAGTTCAGTTCTAGTTCAGTTCTAGTTCAGTTCTAGTTCAGTTCTAGTTCAGTTCTAGTTCAGTTCTAGTTCATTCTAGTTCAGTTCTAGTTCAGTTCTAGTTCAGTTCTAGTTCAGTTCTAGTTTCAGTTCTAGTTCAGTTTCTAGTTAGTTCTAGTTCGTTCAGTCATTTTAGTTCATTCGAGTTCAGTTCTAGTTCAGTTCTAGTGCAGTTTTAGTTCAGTTCTAGTTCAGTTTTAGTTCAGTACTAGTTCAGTTCTAGTTCAGTTCTAGTTCAATTTTAGTTCAGTTCTAGTTCAGTTCTAGTTCAGTTCTAGTTCAGTTCTAGTTCAGTTCTAGTTCAGTTCTAGTTCAGTTCTAGTTCAGTTCTAGTTCAGTTCTAGTTCAGTTCTAGTTCAGTTCAGTTCTGTTCAAGTTCAGTTCTAGTTCAGTTCTAGTTCTGTTCAAGTTCAGTTCTAGTTCAGTTCTAGTTGTTCAGTTCTAGTTCAGTTCTAGTTCAGTTTCTAGTTCAGTTCTAGTTCAGTTCTAGTTCAGTTCTAGTTCAGTTCTAGTTCAGTTCTAGTTCAGTTCTAGTTCAGTTCAGTTAGTAGTTCTAGTTCAGTTCTAGTTCAGTTCTAGTTCAGTTCTAGTTCAGTTCTAGTTCAGTTCTAGTTCAGTTCTAGTTCAGTTCTAGTTCAGTTCTAGTTCAGTTCTAGTTCAGTTCTAGTTCAGTTCTAGTTCAGTTCTAGTTCAGTTCTAGTTCAGTTCTAGTTCAGTTCTAGTTCAGTTCTAGTTCAGTTCTAGTTCAGTTCTAGTTCAGTTCTAGTTCAGTTCTAGTTCAGTTCTAGTTCAGTTCTAGTTCAGTTCTAGTTCAGTTCTAGTTCAGTTCTAGTTCAGTTCAGTTCAGTTCTAGTTCAGTTCTAGTTCAGTTCTAGTTCAGTTCTATAGTTCAGTTCTAGTTCAGTTC
>NW_023997053.1:0-12500 GCF_015586225.1 Lucilia sericata | reverse complement strand
GTCTAGTCTATAGTCTAGTCCATTTCTATAGTCTAGTCTATAGTCTAGTTAGTCTAGTTCTAGTGTATAGTCTAGTCTAGTCTATAGTCTAGTTAGTCTATAGTCTAGTGTATAGTCTAGTCTAGTCTATAGTCTAGTCTATAGTCTAGTCTATAGTCTAGTCTATAGTCTAGTATATAGTCTAGTCTATAGTCTAGTCTATAGTCTAGTCTATAGTCTAGTCTATAGTCTAGTCTATAGTCTAGTCTATAGTCTAGTCTATAGTCTAGTCTATAGTCTAGTCTATAGTCTATTCTATAGTCTAGTCTATAGTCTAGTCTATAGTCTAGTCTATAGTCTAGTCTATAGTCTAGTCTATAGTCTAGTCTATAGTCTAGTCTATAGTCTAGTCTAAAGTCTAGTCTAAAGTCTAGTCTGTAGTCTAGTCTTGTTAAATTTAATTCAAATTAAAATTTGAAAAATATTTATAAATGTATAATAATTATACATTAAAAGGGAAATGTGTAAATAACTAAAATTAACAAACACAAAAATATTAATATTTTATTAATAAACATCAAAAAATATGAAAAATACAATTGCTTGTTAATTAAAAAAATAAACGAAATATTAAATTAAACTAAATGAACATCAAAAATGACGTCAATACTATGACGTTTAATGATTACTAAAAATATATTTCTTTAGAATTCCAATAAATTAATAAACAAATTTAGAAAAAAACGCTGATATAAAATTGACATTTTTAAAATTTGAAAGTAAAGTAACTTTTTTTAGAGGATAAAAATCTTTAGACATTTTAAAAAGAAATCATTGACGTCATAAATATTAATACAATTTAATTTATATTATAATATAAAAAGTATTTAAACAAATATGTGATAATTTATAATAGTATTTTCTATTTATTTAAACAATTAACGTCATAAACTTTATCATAGTTTATTTTAAAAGGGGTTTAAATAAAAAATCGAGACTAGAAGTGCTTTGATTACAACAATTTAAAAGTTTGATATCATTTTGTAAGGTTTTTGTATTTTACCTGCGTTTTCTAGCAGACACGCGCCAAATCCATGATAAAATGAAAAGGTATTTAATGGATTTCATTTTAAAAATAAATAGTTGTTACCTAAGAAATTTGTTGCTTAATGTTGGCAAATGCATTTCAATGAATTTGTTTAAATAAAAATGGCTACACACACACACACTTTTATGAAATGTTTGAAAGACAAAAAATACGTAAATTTGTAAATTAACTTACCGCTTTGCGTGACATTTTGTTTTAAAATCCTTTACAATAAATTTTATAAATTATATATAAAAAATCAACAAATACAAAATGTTTTTTTGTTTTATTTACACTAGTGGAAAATATCTGTAAAGAAAAACAATAAACAAAAAAACAGGAGATTAGTGTTAAATTAACAAAAATAGCAGGCAATAAATGGGAGACAATAAATTAAACAAAATACATTCAGGTTTATTTTAAATTAATATTATTAATATAAAATATAGAGAAAATAAAAGTAAACTGTTAAATGATTCATTATTTTTGTATAATTTGAGGTTAAATTTGACAGCTGGAGTTTGTAAATAATAATAATAATAATAAACAAATGATGTGTTTTCAAACTGACTGACAGTTCAGGTTTAAAGTTTGTTTTTTTTTTTAATTAATTGCCGTCATCTTGTATGTGATGATGTGTTAAGAAAAAAATGTTAAAATAATAAAACGTTCAATGAGTTTTGTTTTCTCCATATTTGGTTAGATCTTGTTATTGAAAGCAGTAAAAAAATTATTGTTTTTTTTTTTTTTTGCAATAAGTATAAGGTAATTTACAATATGTTTATAAAGTTGAATATTGCATTTATTAATAAAATATTAAATTAAACACAAATATGGTAAAACAATAAAAATACATTAAAGGCATAAAAATTTTAATTATGACAGATCTATAGTGTCTGTAGTCAGGTCTATAGTCTACAGAGTAGTATACAGTCTAAACTAGAATCTAGTTTATAGTCTAATACAGTCTAGTCTGTAATAAGTCTATAATTTAGTCTATAGTCTGCTTTATAGTCTAGTCTGTAGTCTAGTCTATAGTCTAGTCTATAGTCTAGTCTATAGTCTAGTCTATAGTCTAGTCTATAGTCTAGTCTATAGTCCAGTCTATAGTCTAGTCTATAGTCTACTCTATAGTCTAGTCTATAGTCTAGTCTATAGTCTAGTCTATAGTCTAGTCTATAGTCTAGTCTATAGTCTAGTCTATAGTCTAGTCTATAGTCTAGTCTATAGTCTAGTCTATAGTCTAGTCTAGTCTAGTCATAGTCTAGTCTATAGTCTAGTCTATAGTCTAGTCTATAGTCTAGTCTATAGTCTAGTCTATAGTCTAGTCTATAGTGTAGTCTATAGTGTAGTCTATAGTGTAGTCTATAGTCTAGTCTATAGTCTAGTCTGTAGTCTAGTCTAGTCTAGTCTATAGTCTAGTCTATAGTCTAGTCTATAGTCTAGTCTGTAGTCTAGTCTATAGTCTAGTCTATAGTCTAGTCTATAGTCTAGTCTATAGTCCAGTCTATAGTCTAGTCTGTAGTCTAGTCTATAGTCTAGTCTATAGTCTAGTCTATAGTCTAGTCTATAGTCTAGTCTATAGTCTAGTCTATAGTCTAGTCTATAGTCTAGTCTATAGTCTAGTCTATAGTTTAGTTTATAGTCTAGTCTATAGTCAAGTCTATAGTCTAGTCTATAGTCTAGTCTATAGTCTAGTCTATAGTCTAGTCTATAGTCTAGTCTATAGTCTAGTATATAGTCTAGTCTATAGTCTAGTATATAGTCTAGTATATAGTCTAGTCTATAGTCTAATCTATAGTCTAGTCAATAGTTTAGTCTATAGTTTAGTCTATAGTTTAGTCTATAGTTTAGTCTATAGTCTAGTCTATAATCTAGTCTATAGTTAAGTCCACAGTCCAGTTCTTAGTCCAATTTATAGTCCAGTCTATAGTGTAGTTCACAGTCTAGACTATAGTCTAGCATAGAATCTACCCTTAAGTCTCAGGTCTATATTTCTTTCAAAGAAATCTGTAAAATTTCCTATTGGGTTCTTTAGCAAGTCTGGCGCTTGGAAAAACAGCACAAAAAACACCCACATTATTTTATTGCTCACTATGAAAAAGGAAAAACATGAAAACAGATTTTGACATTAAACTAAATTAAGACACAAAATCGCTTAAAAATAGCATCAGTGGCAGCAGATATGTGGTGCCTTTTGTCTGTCTATAAACTGTCTGGATTTTCGTTTCATTTAATCATGTAATGTCAGCCAACTAGCAGGCAGACAGAATGTAAACACAGATGCTCTTGTCGGGGGAAGTATGGACAGACATTTAGTCAGACAATAGTTAATTGACAATGACAATATCTTGAAAATAAAATCTTGTATTGTTTGTGTCAGTGCTGTAAAGCGTTTTTAATTTATAGTGTAAAAATTGTTAATCAAAAAAGAAATGTCAATTTAAACAAGTATTTTTATAAAGAATTTGTATTGAAATTTGTGCTGAAAAACTTCTAAAGAAATAAATGTTTAAAAAGTCTACGTCATTTCCTTTGGTTTATAGCTCGCCAAAAAAATTTTTGCCTCAAAGTGTAAAATATAGATGATTGAAATGTTTTTAACATTTTAATAAAATTTATTAAACAAATATTATCATATGTATGTCTAAAATTTAACATAAAATTAGGCAAAAAAGAAATAAATTTAAAAAAAAACATGCATATTTATGACGTTTCTTTATTGCCCACAGGAAATCTTTGAGAATTTTTTTCTAATCGCCGGCAATATGACTCAAACTACATGACTAATAAATGGATTGTGTTTTATGGGGTTTTGCTGTATATAATAATAAACACGTGATTTATAAATAAATATACAAATATAGTAATTTTAATTAATTATACAAATGTTGATGTAATTTAAACTAGAAACTGTTTTTATATTAGTTTACAATAAACAAAATATAAATAAACTATTAAAAATTTAAACATATATAAACAGAAAATGAAATTATTAAAAATTTGTTGATTTAAAATTAATTTCCCTTAAAAATTTGGTTGAAATAATGTATTTTACATTTAAAGTAAAAAATCGCTGAAAATACGAATCTTATTTTAAAACTCCGGCATCTCTTTTTATTTGTTTACAAAACGCTACACTTCATATTTTTGTCATTTGCTTTGGCAGCACAGTATAAACATTAAGGTCAATTTAGTGTTTTTATGTTTTAAGTCTGGGTCAATTAAACAAAACTCTTTAATATCTATTCCGTATTAGTACTATTCGGAAAAATTTTGAAAAAATAATCCCATTTTTACTTAAACTTCTTTTAAACCAAGTTTAAAACCAAAATTTAAAACTTAAAAACACTTAAATTTTATATAAAAATATTCTTATTTGTTAACACACAAAAATTTATTATTAACATATAAATAAGATGTGAAGAAATGTAATTTGCCTTGAACTTGATTTTACTTTGAAAATCATAACAACAAAATCAAAAAAAATACTGAAAAAAATCATCAAAAAAACACTAACACCAATTTGAAACGAAATGCAGCAAACAGCAGCGTTTATTGTCTGGCATTTATAAATTTTATACATACAAATCCATATTTTTTTTTTCGCAAATGATTGTTTAACAGACTATTATTCGTAAAAATACACAAAAAACTGAATATAAAATAAAAAAATAAAAGTAAAATAATAATAAAAAAAAAAACACACAAAAGATGAAGATCATGAACAGCGAGAGCAACAAAAATATAAAAAAGCTATAAAAAGATATTTCAACAAAAAAGTGCAATTCAAAAAATATATATTCATTTGAAAAGAAGATACAGACTGTTTATGTGTAGTATAGATTGTTGTTGTTGTTGTGCTGTTTGTATATAGAGGAAGGACGGTTAAATGTTGTGAAGATGAGGTTAATGGTACTTAAAACATCAATTTTTAACTACATATTCTGTGTGTGTATTTTTTTTTAATATTTTTTCACACATATATTTTTCAGTTTTTGATTTTATTGACTTTGTTGACCTGAGGGTTTTTATTTAAATATATTAATTAAAAAAATATTTTTATATAGTTTTGAGTTTTGAGCTTTAAAAACTGCTAAATTGACATTAAAGTTTGGTGCATAAAAAACGCTAAATTGTCATTAATGTTTGTTTTGGGACTCAAAAATTTATTAACAGTTTAAGTGTTAGGTCCAAATTATACTCCCGACTAAATTAGATTATAGTTCAAACTATATACTAGACTATAACCGAAACTATACATCAGACTATTGACTACGATATGCATAGTGCCGACTATAGCCTAAACTATAGTTCAGACTATAGATTATACTATAGCCCAGAAACTAGAACGGACAGTAGTCCCGACTATAGACTAAACTATCGTTCCCACGACAATTGGATTTTCGCTCCGGAACGACCCGAGTCATACTCGGCCAAAGATTGTCAACCCAGCGACAGCTGTATCAACCGAAAATTTTTCGGCCACAGTCGAACTGTTACAACAACAACAACATAGACTAAACTATAGTCCAGACTATAGACTAGACTATAGTGAAGACCACAGACTGAACTATAGACTAGACTTTAGTCCAGATCACAGATTAGATTACAATCCAGACTATAGACTAGATTATAGTTCAGATTAGACTTTAGACTAGACTTCAGACTAAACTATATACTTTGGTTCAGACTATAGACTAGACTATAGTCCAGATTAGACTTTAGACTAGACTTCAGACTAAACTATATACTATACTATAGACTAGACTTTAGATTAGACTATAGGCTAGACCATAGACTAGACTATAGACTAGACTATAGACTAGACTATAGACTAGACTATAGACTAGACTATAGACTAGACTATAGACTAGACTATAGACTAGACTATAGACTAGACTATAGACTAGACTATAGACTAGACTAAAGACTAGACTATAGACTAGACTAAAGACTAGACTATAGACTAGACTATAGACTAGACTATAGACTAGACTATAGACTAGACTATAGACTAGACTATAGACTAGACTATAGACTAGACTATAAACTAGACTATAGACTAGACTATAGATTAGACTATAAACTAGACCATAGATTAGACTATAGATTAGACTATAAACTAGACTATAGATTAGACTATAGACTAGACTATAGACTATACTATAGACTAGACTATAGTCCTAACTAGAATATAGACTAGACTATAGACTAGACTATAGACTAGACTATAAACTAGACTATAGACTAGACTATAGATTAGACTATAAACTAGACTATAGATTAGACTATAGATTAGACTATAAACTAGACTATAGATTAGACTATAGACTAGACTATAGACTATACTATAGACTAGACTATAGTCCAGACTAGAATATAGACTAGACTAGACTAGACTATAGACTAGACTATAGACTAGACTAGACTAGACTAGACTATAGACTAGACTATAGACTAGACTATAGACTAGACTATAGACTAGACTATAGACTAGACTGTAGACTAGACTGTAGACTAGACTATAGACTAGACTATAGACTAGACTGTAGACTAGACTATAGACTAGACTATAGACTTGACTATAGACTAGACTATAGACTAGACTATAGACTAGACTATAGACTAGACTATAGACTAGACTATAGACTAGACTATAGACTAGACTATAGACTAGACTATAGACTAGACTATAGACTAGACTATAGACTAGACTATAGACTAGACTATAGACTAGACTATAGACTAGACTATAGACTAGACTATAGAATAGGCTTTATTATATAAATATTATTTTTTATTAATTTATTAACAAGCTCATCCATTAAAAAAAAATAATAATAAACTTCTATTCAACATTATTAAGTATTAAACTTTTTAAACAATTAACAGATAATTGCTTAAATTATATTTACAACAATTTAATGAATGAATAAAAATGTAAAAACAGAAACGACGTTCAAGCCAATGAATAATAAATAAATTCTTAAATTTAAAACTTAACAAATAAATATTTATTATGCTATTTTAAATCCCATCTTTTAGCTACGCTAGTGTCTTTGAATGAAGTCAATAATATTTTGTAAAAAACCGTAAATAAATAAAAAACAATTAAATTCAAATATTTTTATAAATACCATGAATGGTGTATTTGTTTTTTTTTTCTTGCTTTATTGGATAAACAACAAAAAAATTATTTAATAAAAGCTATTATTAATTATACATTTTGCTGTTGTTGTTGTAGTAGTTGTTAGAGCCCATTCACAAAAATATTAATTCACATGTTTGAATGGACAAGAAGAAAAAAAAAAAATAACGAAAAATAAAAATACTAAAACATTAATATGTTTAATTAACCCATGGTGAAGCGGGTGGTATTTTACGAATCATCAATGTTCGAAGGATCATGTGACAGATAATTTTAATAATAAATAAAAAAAAATATTTAGTTTTGTTACTTTACAAAAATCTTTTCATTTTAATAGGAGGATTTAAAATTGCTTTCCTTCAACATGGGTTAATTTTTAGTACCAAATATAACGAAAAAAGACAATTATTCGTTAGATATTCATTTAAATTATTTGCACATTGACTTTTATCATGTTTATTTCATTGTTATACTCAAAATTTTATGGTCATAAAAAAACAGAAATAACTAATTGCGGGGGTTTTGTAATAAACAATTTTCTATGTAGTTAATAATTTGTGTCTTTTTTTTTTTTGCATAACAAGTGTCTAATAAAAATACCTCTTTTTTTATTTTGTTGTTTGTTAAAAAAGATAATGTTAAGGTTGCCAAAAAAAAAACTTTAATATTTGATGATAAAATACTAAAGATTTTGGCACAAACCACAAAAAGGAAGTAATTTTAAAAATTCCAAAAACAATAGTCCAATTAAACTGTAGACAAGACTATAACTAAACTATAATTCATACTCCAGACATCTTGTATAGTCAAGACTATAGACTAATCTATAATCAAGACTATAAACTAATCTATAGTCAAAACAATAGTCTAAACTGTAGTTAAGACTATAGACTAAACTCACTATAGTCTAGACTATACACTAAGCAGTAGCCAAGACTACAGACGAATCTATAGTCAAAACTATAGACTAAACTATAGTTAAGACTATTGACTAAACTAAAGTCAAGACTATAGACTAAACTATAGTTAAGACTATTGACTAAACCATAGTCAAGACTATAGACTTTAGCCACTACAAACTAAACTATGTATAGTCAGGAATGTAGACTTATCTATAGTCAAGAATATAGACTAAACTATAATCAATACTATAGACTAATCTATAGTCAAGACTATAGTCATATTAAACTATAGTCAAGACTATATACTAAACTATAGTCATTACTATAAACTAAGCTATAGTTAATATTATGGACTAAACTATAGTCAAGTCTGTGAACTAAACTATAATCGAGGCAGTAGTCTAAACTATAGTCAAAGAATTGTCTAAACTATAGTCAAGGCTATAGACTAAACTCTAATCGAGACTATAGTCTAGAATAAACTGTAGTCAAGACTATAGAGGAACCTATAGTCAAAACTATAGACTAAACTATAGTTAAGACTATTGACTAAACTATAGTTAAGACTATAGACTAAACTATAGTCAAGAGTATGGTTTAAACTTTAGTCAAGACTATAGACTAAACTGTAGTCAAGACTATGAACGAAACTACAGTCAAGGGTACTAAACTATAGTCAAGACTATAGACGAGACGAGTCAAGACTATAGTCGTATCTATAGTCAAGAATATAGACGAAACTATACTATAGACTAAACTATAGTCAAGACGGACGGATCTATAGTTAAGACTATAAACTAAACCATGGTCAAGACAATTGTCTAAACTATATTCAAAACTATAGACTAAACTATAGTTAATACTATAGACTAAACTATAGTCAATACTATAGACTAAACTATAGTCAAAAGTATGGATTAAACTTTAGTCAAGACTATGAACGAAACTATATTCAAGAGTATGGACTAAACTATAGTCAAAACTATAGACGAAACTATACTATAGACTAAACTATAGTCAAGACTATAGACTAAATTATAGTCAAGACAATTGTCTAAACTATAGTTAAGACTATAGACTAATCTATAGTCAAGACTATAGACGGATCTATAATCAAGAAATTAGACGGATCTATAGTCAAGACTATAGACGGATCTATAGTCAAGACTATAGACGGATCTAAAGTCAAGACTATAGACGGATCTATAGTCAAGGATATAGACGTATCAATAGTCAAGACTATAGACGGATCTATAGTCAAGACTATAGACGGATCTATAGCCAAGACTATACACTAAACTATAGTCAAGACCATAGACGGATCTATAGTCAAGACTATGGACGGATCTATAGTCAAGGCTATAGACGGATCTATAGCCAAGACTTTAGACGAAACTATACTATAGACTAAACTATAGCCAAGACTAAAGACTAAACTATAGTCAAGACTGTAGACTAAACTCTAGTCAAGACTATTGAGGTATCTGTAGTTAAGACTATAGACGAAAATATACTGTAGACTAAATTATAGTCAATATAGCTATAGTATAGTTTATAGTAGGGTTCTATAAATCGACTTTCGAATAATCGAACAATCGACTTTTTGTCGAAAAAAGTCGAAAAGTCGAAGTCGACTATTTTGTTCCAAAAAAGTCGATAACTCGACTATCGTCTATGAAAAAAGTCGACTTTGTAAATAAAAGTCGAAAAGTCGGAAAGTCGAAAAAAATCGAAAAAAGTCGATAAGTCGAAAAAAGTCGAAGAAAGTCGAAAAAAGTCGAAAAGTCGAAAAAAGTCGAAAAGTCGGAAAAAGTCGAAAAGTCGGAAAAAGTCGAAAAGTCGAAAATAGTCGAAAATTTTAAAAAAGTGGAAAAGAGGTCAAAACTCTAATTAAGTCGGAAAAACTCGAAAAAAGTAAAATATAGTCGAAAAAAGTCGAAAAAAAGTCGAAATAAGTCGAAAATAGTCAAAAAAGTCGTAAAAAAATCGAAAAGTCGGAAAAAGTCGAAAAGTTGAAAAAAGTCGGAAAAAGTCGAAAAAAGTCGAAAAGTCGAAAAAAGTCGAAAAAAGTCGAAAAGTCGACCATTTATAAAATACTAAAAGTCGAAAAGTCTAAAAGTCGACTTTTAAATAAATGAAAAAGGTCGAAAAGTCGAAAAAATCGACTTTTCATAAAATGGAAAAAGTCGAAAGGTCGAAAAGTCGACTTTTAACTAAATGCAAAAAGTCGAAAAGTCGACTTTTCGTTTCAACTATAGAACCCTAGTTTATAGTAACTATAGTAAATATTTTAGACTTGTCACATAAATATTTTTCTTAAATTATTACTCTCTATAAAAATGCACACATGTATTTCTATTTCAAAAAACTTATAATTTCTCAAAATAAATTTTCAAAATAATTTATGATAATATGTTCCACCGAAAAAAAAAAAAAAAAAAATTTAAATGCATACAAAAACCAGATGATGTCTATTTTGGTCATTGCCATTTAATATTTATAGTTTTTTTTTTGATTCTCTTTCTTTAGTTTTTGTAAATTTCTGTTTATTTAACAAATTTTTTACTGTATATTTTAAATTTGTTTCATTCATAATTGTTTTGTTTTTTCAACCCACTTCTGTTCCTCCTACAATAACAATTAAGCAAAAAACATAAACTGCTAGTGCAAATAGTTTTCATTTCAGTTTATAAAATTATAATTTATATTGTAAATGTAAATGGACTATAAAATAATTATTTATTGTATAGAAGACCCTCATTTTTTTGAATTGAAAGGAAAATTAAAAGTTTGTTAAAGCAAAAGAAATACGTATGGGGGTTTTTTAAGAGGGAGAGAGAGTTGTTTTGTTATATTTCTTCCCATCATTTACATTTTAATTTCAATTGTTGACGTATTATAACAGTTTGTCAGTACAGTTATTTAGTTATTGTTGTTCTTTAATCATTTTGCTTTTACATTATCATTTTCATTCATATGATTCATTTTTAATATAAATTTTATTTTTAATAAAAATCCTTATTCTTTACACAACTTATCATTTTTCTGCTTTAAAATAAAATGTTAAAACATTAAATTTAAACTGAAACCCCGAAAATGATGTCATTTCACTGGTTTTTTTAAAGTAAATATTATCGCTTTTTCATTAATTTTTACTGTTTTTTTTTTTCAACACACAACAAAAACAAACACTCACCCATTAACATTAACTCAAACACACACTTATTATTAAATGAAAAAAAAATTAAAAATATAAATAAAAAAAAACGTACTGCAAGTGCAAACGTAATAAAAAATATTAATAAAAAAATCATTTGGTTTTATTTATTTATATGAAAAAGAGTCTCCCTAACTGTCTTAATAATAAACATTACTCTTCTTATCTTTGCCCAACTAACACTCTCCCTCTCTCTTGTTTTATGTAAAGCATGAGATCACAATTTTATCTTAGAAAGTTAACAGTTATATATTTCTTCATAAAATTTTTAATTTTTTATGAGAAATTTTATATTAATTTGAAATTCTTTAAATTTGAATCATTAAAATTATTTTAAACAATAACAATTTATGACACCAGCAGCTGAGTTTTAGTGATTTGTTTATAACTTCAATTTTATGGCATTTACATTATGATTTTACTCTCCCTCTCTTTTGGTTGTGTCATTTGTTTTTTGATATAAAGAAGAAGAGCAACAAGACGTTTAAATTTATAGTCTTGCTCTCGTTGTTGTTTATGAACTTGACATATTTACGTGCTTTGATTAAAATCAATGAATGATTTTTTTTAATTGTCTTATAAAATTTAAATGAGATACATTTTATTATTTGCAAAATTTTTGGGATTTTTTCTTACTCAGAATTTTATAGGTTAAGTGTAGTTTTATGGGTGTTTTCTGTTAAAGTCCTTGGGCCTATGGCATACTAAAGACTGAACTATAGTCAGAAGAAATATAATCTATGTATATTGTAGTCTATAATCTAGACTGGATTGTAAACTAGGCTGAACTTAGTTTACAGTCCAGTATATAGTTTAGTATATAGTCTAGTCTATAGTCTAGTCTATAGTCTAGTCTATAGTCTAGTCTATAGCCTACTCTATAGTCTAATCTATAGTCTAGCCTATTGTCTAGTCTATAGACTAATTTATAGTCCAGTCAATAGTCTAACCTATTCTATAATCTAGTCCATACACTAGACTAGTCTATAGTCTAGTCTAGTCAATAGTCTAGTCTATAGTCTAGTATATAGTCTAATCTATAGTCTAGTCTATATTCTAGTCTATAGTCTAGTCTATAGTCTAGTCTGTAGTCTAGTCTATAGTCTAGTCTATAGTTTAGTCTATAATCTAGTCTATAGTCTAGTCTATAGTCTAGTCTATAGT
>NW_023997052.1:17500-27330 GCF_015586225.1 Lucilia sericata | reverse complement strand
AAAAATTAAAATTAAAGTTTTTTTTTTTAAATAGGTTTTTCTAGTCATTGGGTAAGAGTTTTCTTTGGGAGTTATGTAGTTATATGAGTGGAAAAGTTTAAATAAGTACAATAACCTTATTTAAATTAACGCAGAATTAATTACTACACAAAGAAAAAAAAAAATAATATAAGAAAAGTTTGTCTGTATAGAAAAATTTTCTTAAAAATTAAAATTTTCTATACAAATTTTTTAAAATTTCTGTCACTATGTGTGTTTGTATGTTTGTTTGTTTGAGTTTTATTGACAGCTAAACGACTGGACCTGTATGTTTGAAAGGAACGATAGGCTAATTTTAACATCAAAATTTCAAGTGGACGACATGCCACGCCCACATACAAAATAAGTATTAAAAGTCGCATATCTCAGAAACTACAAGAGCTAGATCAAATATTGTATGGACAACTTTGACATCCATATGAATCATGGAGATAAATTGGCATTCTAGCTGTAGTGGGCGTGGCACCTCCCATATAAATAAAATCTTAAATTAGTATATCTGAGAAAATATAACAACTACTAGAGTCATATTTTTTTTCGGAAACACTTTAGTATCAACATGCATGTTTAAAAAAAAAAAGGGAGAACTAGAAATAGGGGGCAACTCCCATATGAATTAAGCACTAAAATTCGTTTTTCTGGGAAACTATTGTAGATAAAATCTTAAAATTTTGCACAAAGACCTTTAACATCCATGGTTTATTTATTTTCTATAAAATAGGAAAATTCGAAAAATTTTTTTAAAAAATACGAAATTTCGACAAATTTCCTATAAAAATAGGAATTTTCGAAAATTTCCTCAAAAATAAGAAAATTTCCTCTAAAAATAGGAATTTTCGAAAATTTCCTTTAGAAATAGGAACTTTAGAAAATTTCCTTTAGAAATAGGAATTTTCGAAAATTTCCTTTAGAAATAGGAATTTTCGAAAATTTCCTTTAGAAATAGGAATTTTCGAAAATTTCCTTTAGAAATAGGAACTTAGAAAATTTCCTTTAGAAATAGGAATTTTCGAAAATTTCCTTTAGAAATAGGAATTTTCGAAAATTTCCTTTAGAAATAGGAATTTTTGAAAATTTCCTTTAGAAATAGGAATTTTCGAAATTTCATTTAGAAATAGGAATTTTCGAAAATTTCCCTTTAGAAATAGGATTTTTCGAAAATTTCCTCTAAAAATAGAACTTCGAAAAATTCCTTTAGAAATAGGAATTTTCGAGAATTTCCTTTAGAAATAGGAATTTTCGAAAATTTCCTTTAGAAATAGGAATTTTCGAAATTTAATTTAGAAATAGGAATTTTCGGAAATTTTCTTTAGAAATACGAATTTTCGAAAATTTCCTTTAGAAATAGGAATTTCAAAAATTTCCTTTAGAAATAGGAATTTTTGAAAATTTCCTTTAGAAATAGGAATTTCGAAAATTTCCTTAGAAATAGGAAATTTTCAAAAATTTCCTTTAGAAATAGGAATTTTCGAAATTTTCCTTTAGAAATAGGAATTTTCAGAAATTTCCTTTAGAAATAGGAATTTTCGAAAATTTCCTATAGAATGGGAATTTTCTATAAATTTCTATAAAAATAGTATAAATAGAAATTTTCGAAAAGTTTCCTATATAAATAGAAATTTTCGAAAGTTTCCTATAAAAATAGAAATTTTCGAAAAGTTTCCTATATAAATAGAAATTTCGAAAAGTTTCCTATAAAATAGAAAATTTTCGAAAAGTTTCCTATAAAAATAGAAATTTTCGGAAAGTTTTCTATAAAAATAGAAATTTTCGAAAATTTTCTATAAAAATAGAAATTTTCGAAAAGTTCATATAAAAATAGAAATTTTCGAAAAAGTTTCATATAAAATAGAAATTTTCGAAAAGTTTCATATAAAAATGGAAATTTTCGAAAGTTTCATATAAAAATTTAATTTTCGAAAAGTTTCATATAAAAATAGAAATTTTCTAAAGTTTCCTATAAAAATAGAAAATTTCGAAATGTTTCATATAAAATAGAAAATTTCGAAAAGTTTCCTATAAAAATAGAAAATTTCGAAAAGTTCCTATAAAAAATAGAAAAATAGAAAATTTCGAAAAGTTTCCTATAAAAATAGAAAATAGAAAATTTTGAAAAGTTTCCTATAAAATAGAAAATTTCGAAAAGTTTCCTATAAAAATAGAAAATTTCGAAAAGTTTCATATAAAAATAGAAATTTTCAAAAAGTTTCCTATAAAATAGAAATTTTCGAAAAGTTTCCCATAAAAATAGAAAATTTCGAAAAGATTCCTATAAAATAGAAAATTTCAAAAAGTTTCCTATAAAAAATAGAAAATTTCGAAAAGTTTCCTACAAAAATAGAAAATTTCGAAAAATTTTCAATAAAAATAGAAAATTTCGAAAAATTTTCTGTAAAAATAGAAAAGTTCGAAAAATTTTCTATAAAAATAGAAAATTTAGAAAACTTTCCTATAAAACTATTAATTTTCGAAAAATTTCTCATAAAAATAGAAAATTTCTATTAAAAATTATACAATTTCTAATTTTTTCTTTAAAGAATAAAAAATTCGAAAATTGTCTGTAAAAAATTTAAATTTTTTTGTTAATTCTTTAATGATTAATCAAAACTAAGTATAAGTTTGAAATATAAAATTTTGCCAAAACACTTGGCAATAAAACTAATTATAGGCATGAGTATAATAATATAATTGACAATAAAACACAAAATCCCTCTAAGTATGTGATTATTTTTTTTATAATTATTTTGTGACTTTCTAGCTTAGCCAGTATAATCCTGACAAACATTACCTTAGTTCCTTAGCTATTCTTTTGTTTTGCTTTTATTTTATTTGACATTTACCATCATGTACTTAGTATTATGTTAAAATGCTAATTACACAACCAATTACAACATTTACACATACATACATATGTATGTGTACAAACGTACAAACGAGAATATATTATTATCATTATACTAGTGTTAAATTGTTGCATTAATTGTTTTTGTTGTATTTTATGATTTAAATTTAGTACTAATTTAGTCAAGCTTTTGCCTCCTCTTCATAAAAGAAAAACACGAACGAAAACAAAAATAAAAAAAAAAAACAAAAACCCACAGTGGCCTAAGTGTGCTAAATGTTTAAAGATTGTGTGACTTGTAAATTGAATTAACGCACTTTGCCAACATTTAGCAGACATAAAGACGTCATCTACTACATACATACAACGAAAATACTACGACGACGAGTACTACAACTATTCATATAGTATTCACATTCTCTAGTATGTTGATTTTTTTGGTCTAAATGAATAATAAGCAAAATTAAAAAATACACATTGTAAACAGAAAAAAATGAATGTTTTTATATGGTCACAAACAACAACAAACACAACATACACCCACTTGGCCAAGCCACCATGGCCAGACTGCTGAACAATTCATGTTTATTTCATTTTGTATTTTAAGTTTGAACTCATTCCCTCAATGAGTTTGTTTTGTATAAAATTCTATAATGCAATGATGTTTCGTAGTACAATGATAGTGACAGTACAGTTAGCGAAAATAGTTTACGGACACTTTAACTTAGAAACATTCAATTGACAGTCACGCACCAAAAAATTTTTCAAAATTTTCTAAAAACAAAATGCTTTTCGGAAGCAGCTCTTAAAAAGGAGCATTTTTCATAAATTTTCTATAAAAAGAGAAAATCGTGTAAATTTTTCATAATTGAAATTCCTCTAGAGGTTTTAATTATTTAACTCACTTATACAAATTATAGTTCTTATGGTATAACAGCTCGAAAGTATGCAACATTTTGTTTACTATTATATGATTTTCTCCTTTCATTCCCTTGCACTATAGGTCAGCTTCCTTAAATATAAGAAACTTGTAAATTATAAGAATGAATATAGATCTTTATTTATTTAAATTCAGTCTAGAAACAATTTTCTTACAGACTATGATAAATTACATAATTAATCAAATAAAAGTAAATATATATGAAAATACAAATTAATTTTATGATTATAAACATAATTCATTTAAAATTAAAAACAAATTTTCTTTAAAAATTGATTTTGAAGTACAAAACTCTATTTCTGGTTTATTACTGAGCTGGAGTTTAACATTAATTTCATTTAAAAGAAGAAAAGTGCGTGTTAACATACTATTTCTACCATACAATGTTCTATGGGTAGGAACATCGAACAAATAATTATACCTAAGATGTCTTGGAGAAACATGAAAGGGGATGTGGTACAGTAAATCAGGGCAATCTATATTGCCGTTGATTATATCGAAAACATATAAAGCAGAATGAAACTTTCTGCGAAAATCTAGAGACTGTAATCCAAGTAATAGACATCTAGATCGATATGATGGTATTGGATTATCAAAAGTAATGGATGAAAGAGCAAATTTAATAAATTTCTTTTGAACTCTTTCAACGCGGGTAATTAATTGTTTAGAATATGGAGCCCAAATAATAGCCGCATATTCAAGCCTTGATCTAACAAAGGCAGTGTAAATAATCTTAAGAGTACAAGGATCTGTAAATTCAGAACAATTTCTCTTAATGAAGGCAAACATAGAATAAGCTTTTGGGAGAATATAGTCAATGTGTTGAGTAAACAATAACATTGAATCAAATACAATTCCCAAATCTATAATAGATTTGACTGATTTTAAACTATAGTTTCCAATTTTGTAAACCGTTGGAATAGGATTTGGAGATCTTGTGAAAGTTAAATGAAAGCATTTATCAAAATTCAAATGAAGTTCATTAGACTTACACCAACAAAGAAAATTGGCTAAATCAGATTGCAAATTCAAGAAATGTTGTACTGTATCGATCCTGTGAAATATTTTTAAATCATCAGCATAAAGTAAACATTTAGCATATTTAAAACATGATGAGATATCATTAATGAATAAAATAAATAAAAGTGGACCCAAAACACTACCCTGAGGTATCCCAGAAGACTGAACATAAGTCTTTGAAAAATAATTTTCTACAACAACTTTACATAATCTATTTGATAAATAGGATTTTAACCAATTTAAAAAATTAGAGTGAAAACCGAACATTTGTAATTTACCTATAAGAATATTATGCGAAACTTTATCAAAGGCTTTAGAAAAATCGGTATAAATAGTGTCTACTTGACTGCGCTGTTCTAAGGAATATATACAGAATTCAGTAAAAACAGATAAGTTAGTTGTAGTTGATCTACCTGGAAAAAAACCATGTTGATTAGGTAAAATCCACGATTTAGTAATAAAAAATAGTCTATTATAGACTATATGCTCAAATAACTTTGAAACACAAGATAATTTCGAAATAGGCCTATAACAAGTAACATTATCCCTTCTGCCATCCTTGAAAACAGGAGTTATAGCTGCAAACTTCCATTTATCTATAAAAATTCCTTCTTTTAGAGATAAATTAAAAATAAAAGTAAGTGCGGTTTTTAAAGAAGATGCACAAATCTTTAGTAAATGACCACAAAAGCCGTCAATATCAGATTTGTAACTATCTTTACTATTCATAATTGCATTAAAGACTTCATCCTCTGAGACAGCCATGAAACCAATGTCCACAAATGGCATATGAGAAGAATTAGAGATATAATTTTTATTAGAAGGTGGTTTAAAATTTGATTCAAAAAATTCGGCAAACATATTTACAGATTCACTGCAAGATACAGAGGTTTTATCACCATAGTTCATAATCTTTGGTATATCAGATACTTGCTTTCTTGATTTAATAAAAGACCAAAAATATTTGGGATTACTTCTTATTTCATTTTCTTTCCCAAGTATGTATTGTCTATAGAGAAATTTATTCAAGCAATTAAATTCACGCTGATAGTGAATAAATTTGGTATGACTATCAGCTGAGCCTGAATTAACAAAGCGTTTATGGAATTTGTTTCGAAGGTTTTTAAGTCTCTTAAGACCACGAGTATACCAAGGTAATTTATAAGGCTTCTTTTTCTTTAATGGAATATTTTCTTTACAAACATTTAGAACTACATCAACAAATTTATCATAGCAAGATGAGGTTGATGGTCCAGACAAAATATCCATCCAGTTAATACCATTAAAAATAGAGTTAAGTACATCTGACTTACATAAATTAAAGTTAAAATCTAAAGAATTTGATAAATCAATGCAATTAAAGAAATTATAAGATTCAATTTCAATCACTAAAGGCAAATGATTTATGTTGCGGCTCGATATTGACAAAAAACTTTCGAAAACTTTAAACTTACAGTCATAAGGAACAAAAATTAAATCCAAAAACCGATTTAAACTATTAGCAATATGATTGATTTGAATTAAATTGATTGAAAGCAAACTGTCAATAACTTCAATTTCATTAAATTTATTTACATTAAGAGGAAATAGTGAAGCACTATTATTAATTTGTGTCCACAAAACATCAGAAAGATTAAAATCTCCGAGAACACATAAACGAGAGTTTAATGCCAATTTATCATTCACAGATAAAATGTTTGAAACATGAGCCGAGTAAATGTTATTAGATATATTAGGTGGTATATAAGAAACAGATAAATGCAATACAATATTAAATCCAGTAATGGATACAATAAGTTGATCTAATAGGCCATTATTATCATCAATGTTAATTAAAGAAGACTTATAAAATTTTTTAACGGCAACTAAAACTCCACCTCCTCTAGTACAACCAGTACGAGCTGCATTTCTATCCTTCCGATAAACATTATAAAGATTAATATCAAAAAATTCAGCGTCATAAAAGTCAGGATTTAGCCAGGTCTCGACTAAAACAATCACATCAAATAAGCATTGAGATGAGAAATCATAAACCATTTTAGATTTAGTGCGCATTCCAGACAAATTTTGATAGTATATCTGAAAACCTTTTTTACTTAAAGCTACTGATGATCGTTCTGAACGAGATTCCTTTGAAAATTTATGAATGGCCGAACTTTAATGTCAGTTGGCCAGAGTTCAGGATTCAAAAGATCTTTGTAGAAGCACGGAGATACACCAAGTTTAAAATTTATTCGTTTTAAATCATTGACATTAGCATCTTTCTTTATCAAAGCAAAACAAAGCAGATGCTCTTTACTAATCTGTGAGTTCTTATTTACATAATTTATGATTTGCTCTGGCAGGACAGTAGGCTTAAAAGAAGAAATATGAATCCACTTTTTTGAATAACAACTTCCAAGTCATCTGATGATTTTACTCCAATAACAACAGGCCCCCTTTTACGTCTACGCCTATGTACATTAATCCAATTAGATGTGTCTTGAGTTGGTTGTGTATTATCATCAAACATGTTAGCACGATTAACAGCAGCATCTGATTCGATAGTTGGTAATGAAGAAACAGAAGAAGTAGCAGATAAAAAATGTTGTGTGTTTGAAGCAGCTTGTGTACTAGTACTTTGTCCAGCAACAACACCAATAGCATTTACATCACTTTTTGTTTTTTGTTGATTTTTTGGCAATTTTATTTTATTCTTATTATTTGAAAAGTCAATGAACTGATGCTTTAACTCTTGTATTTCTTTACTTAAAGAGTTGTTATTAAATAATTGCTTGAGTTCTCTTATTTCACTTGATAATAAAGAGACATGCTTAAGTAAATCAGCAGAAACGTTTAAACATTCATTGCAATTAAAAACAATATTTTGATTATTTTTAAAATATTCACAAAATTTTTCCTCAATTTGAGCACAAAAAAAATGAAATTTAGCTCTACAAATATGACAACCTATAAAAGTTGTTTTAAGTGACTTGAAACACTTCGCGCAAAGAGTATTTGGCGGTTGATTCATTTTAACACGTCTTAACAGTTTAGCTATCAAGCGTAGACCAATATAGATCGTAGACCGTAGATCTATGCATAACAAACCGTTAGTCTGATTTATTTACTGATTTTAATATACCTATGTACATCAAAATTTTTGCGTTTTTGGTCTTTGAATCTAAACCCGACCCAGAGTGTTTGCTGGCAGAGTCGAAAGGCTTTTTGTATTTAATGTGTATTTTTAACGCTCGTCTTTTGTATTCATATATTTATTCATTTCTTAAAGTATACCAATTTATATTATATATACACATTTTATCTGCACAGAGGGGTGACTGGGGGACTATTAAAGAATACAATATATTCAGCCGCTGTTATATGCATAATTGTTTATGAACTTTTGGGTCAGATGGGGTCCAATTTACATACATAATATGTATTTTTTCAAAGCATAATTGAATAGGAAAATAATATGTGTTTGAGTTAAGACTCTAAGTCTTTTGTTTTAGTTCAGTTCTATTTCAGTTCTAGTTCAGTTCTAGTTCAGTTCTAGTTCAGTTCTAGTTCAGTTCTAGTTCTATCTATCTATCTATCTATCTATCTATCTATCTATCTATCTATCTATCTATCTATCTATCTATCTATCTATCTATCTATCTATCTATCTATCTATCTATCTATTATCTATCTATCTATCTATCTATCTATCTATCTATCTATCTATCTATCTATCTATCTATCTATCTATCTATCTATCTATCTATCTATCTATCTATCTATCTATCTATCTATCTATCTATCTATCTATCTATCTATCTATCTATCTATCTATCTATCTATCTATCTATCTATCTATCTATCTATCTTATCTATCTATCTATCTATCTATCTATCTATCTATCTATCTATCTATCTATCTATCTATCTATCTATCTATCTATCTATCTATCTATCTATCTATCTATCTATCTATCTATCTATCTATCTATCTATCTATCTATCTATCTATCTATCTATCTATCTATCTATCTATCTATCTATCTATCTATCTATCTATCTATCTATCTATCTATCTATCTATCTATCTATCTATCTATCTATCTATCTATCTATCTATCTATCTATCTATCTATCTATCTATCTATCTATCTATCTATCTATCTATCTATCTATCTATCTATCTATCTATCTATCTATCTATCTATCTATCTATCTATCTATCTATCTATCTATCTATCTACCTATCTAACATTTCAGTATACAGCAGCGACACATATGAAATACCTTCGTATACATATATAGGCAAAATATTTTCAAATTTCGAAATCATCTGTTTGTCTTTCTTTTATTAGAACAAGCATTTGATAACTTAAACAAAAAAACGTTTATATATTAACTTTGATGAACTTTAAGCTGACTATAAAATATGTATTTTAAAACTATTATATAAAAATATTTACACAATTGCCTTCATTAAACCAATAAACTAATCTTACTATATATAAAGTTTTAAACGTGACGGAGAGTTAACACTTTTCTGAAATTGTCAAAAATAAGTACAATTGAACTAGTAAGAGGAAGACGTCTAATTTATCATAAACATTTCTATAAATGGGATCAATAAGCAATTACCACAAAATATTTGGTCACCGCAAACCAATATTTGTTTGTTATTTATTTAATAAATTGTTTTTTTTTTATATTTTAAAAAACAAATCTAAAATATTCATATTAAATTACATAACATTCAATTCACAAATACATTTATATAAATCTTTGATTATAATTTATTTCTAAAATTATTTGCATTCCTGTTATGTTTTATTTACTTGGAACAAGTAAGAATAACAAAAATAATAATAAAATAAAAAAAGTCATATAAAACAGATGGTCATTACGGACAAGAATCACAAACAGAGGAGTCACCAAATAAAATTAAAAAAAATCATGTGGTTTCAATTACCAACCAAATTTGTGGCTCGTCTTCACACTATAACTGCACAA
>NW_023997052.1:0-15000 GCF_015586225.1 Lucilia sericata | reverse complement strand
CGTGTACTTATATTGTAGAGAAAATGCTTCAATTGGGGAGCAAAACAGAAAAAGCGATTATCAGATATTATATGGCTTGAGAAAAGTGAATGCATTAATTTCCAATATTACTTTTTTATAAAAATTCTTAAATATAAACTCCTAAAATAGTTTTAAAACACTTACTTGCTGATCACAAAAAAAAAAATCTTCTTAAAAACTTTGATTTGATTTCACTTTCTAGTTTCAGAGTTCTTCTATTATTTTATTAATAACAAATTTGCTAATAGAAAAAGTATATTTAAAAGAAAAGAAATAAAACAAAAGTTGTTCCCTCTCTCTTGAGTTGAAAAAGAACTTCATAAAAAAGATCTGACATACTCTAACTCTTCCACACTTGGACATATACACATACAAAGGTATAACTTTGTATCTGTGTAATGATATCTCAATATTTGTTCATTTATTATTAGTGTTTTTACTAGATACTGTTAATGAGTGAGAGAGAGTGAGAGTCGGCAAAAGTCAGTCACATCATGTAAGTACTTTGCAGCAGATATGGAAAATTTATATTTTGAAATAGTACTAACTTATAACAAAAATAGTACTTTTTAGGTTTTAAAGTTTTAAGTTTCCGCTGGAATTCAGACGAGAAAATAGACTAGAAATTTAGACTAGGCTATATTCTACAGACTACAGATTAGACTATAAACTAGATTAAATACTGTAGTCCAATATAGACTATAATGTCTATATACTAACGACTAGAATATAAAATAGACTGTAGAATAGATTAAAGGCTAGACCACAGACTAGACTATAGACTGGACTATAGACTCCACTAGAATATAGACTATACTATAGGCTAGACATAGAATAGCCTATAGAATAGCCTATAGACTAGACTATATACTACACTATAGACTAGACTATAGACTAGACTATAGACTAGACTATACTAGAGACTAGACTATAGACTAGATTATAGACTAGACTATAGCTAGCATAGCTAGACTATAGACTAGACTATACTATAGACTAGACTATAGACTAGACTATAGACTAGACTATAGACTAGACTATAGACTAGACTATAGACTAGACTATAGACTAGACTATAGACTAGACTATAGACTAGACTAGACTATAGACTAGACTATAGACTAGACTATAGACTAGACTATAGACTAGACTAATAGACGAACTATAGACTAGACTATAGACTAGACTATAGACTAGACTATAGACTAGACTATAGACTAGCTATATACTAGACCTATAGACTAGACTATAGACTAGACTATAGACTAGACTATAGACTAGACTATAGACTAGACTATAGACTAGACTATAGACTAACTATAGACTAGACTATAGACTAGACTATAGACTAGACTATAGACTGAACTATAGACTAGACTATAGACTAGACTATAGACTAGACTATAGACTAGACTAGACTAGACTATAGGACGAGACTATACTAGACTAAGACTACTATAGACTATAGACTAGACTAGACTAGACTATAGACTAGACTAAATAGACCTAGACTAGACTAGACTATAGACTAGACTATAGACTAAGACTATAGACTAGACTATAGACTAGACTATGACTATAGAACTAGACTATAGACTAGACTATAGACTAGACTATAGACTAGACTATAGACTAGACTATAGACTGACTATAGACTAGACTATAGACTAGACTATAGACTAGACTATATACTAGACTATAGACTAGAACTATAGACTAGACTATAGACTAGACTATAGACTAGACTATAGACTAGACTATAGACTAAGACTATAGACTAGACTATAGACTAGACTATAGACAGACTAGTAGGACTAGACTATAGACTAAGACTATAGACTAGACTATAGACTAGACATAGACTAGACTATAGACTAGACTATATAGACCTATATGACTAGACTATAGACTAGACTAAAAACTAGACTATAGACTAGACTATAGACTAGACTATAGACTAGACTATAGACCAGACTATAGACTAGACTTGACGACAGATTCGACTATAGGCTGGACTATAGACTGGACCATAGACTAGACTAGTTTATGGACTATTGATAGACCAGACAACAAACTGGTCTGTTGACTACTTTGAGGACTATTTATCAAAAGTTTATAACTTAGAAAAAGTAGCTAAAATGTTATGGATGTACCGGGGGATTTTTCTATATCAAAAAGTACTAAAGTATTGAATTTTCCATGCCTGCTTTGTAGGTACATGTGGCTGAGTATGTGTTTTTGTATCATATGTATTATATAGTGGTGATGGTGGGGTATTTGATGTTAACCAAACTTTTGAATACTTTAGTCATTCATCGGTTTCTCTAACAAACGGCTGTGTGTGTTTAGTTAACGCTACTTTGGCCGTCTGTCTGTTGCGCCTTAAATTTTCGTTTGTTTCGTTTGATTTTAACATTGTATTTTTTTTTTTCTGTTGTCGTCGTGTTTTTTTTTATTAATTTCTTGCTTTATTCGTCATCATATTATAACAGCTGTTTAATAAAAGACGAAATCATAAAAAAAAATCAACTTCAACATTTTATTTTATGTGATATTGACAACCAAAAACAACAACATCAACAAGCAACAACTCTACTTTCCTCGCGATTACGATTAATTTTTTTTATTGTTGTTGTTGCTATAATATTTATTTTACTACGGTTAAGCTTTCACGTTTTAATATCTAACAAATACGTCGAGTATATCAGAAACACGCCCGTTTGTTGTTACAAAACGTTATTATTGTTGAAAAAAAACAAATACGTTTTAACAAAACATACTACGTATTCCATACCACAACAACAGCAACAACTGCTGATATACAACAATAATATTTATTGTGGTGTTGTTGTTATTTGCTGTTCCACATTGTGCATTACATTATTGCTTACGATCATTGAAAAATAAAAGAAGTGAAATAAAAAAAAATAAAGAAAAAAACAACAAATAAATAAAAAAGACAAACAAACAAAAACAACATACTTATTTACTACTTGTATTTACATTGGTTTTACGCTTGTATATACAGTATGTTTTGTGAGTATGTAACCATCACGTACATAGAAAAAGAGGTACGTTACACACTTCAATTACATACGAAGAAACAAACAAACATAGATACATAGATACTCTTACAACAATAATAGTAGCAATAGCTGTTGGTAACGTGTTTGCTTTTCCCCTTCCTGATTTGTTTTTGGAATAAGTGCGTGTGCACAGTGGTGCCAACAGTAATAGGAATGATATTAACGATCCGTTAGAAACCGTGAAATGTGAAATAAGTTTGCTTAGTCTTCTTCCCGTTTTGTTGATTATTAGAACACGATGTGATTCCCTTGTCCATGGCAATATTAGATTAATATGTATAGCTTAATCCGACCGGGATCGGTCACTTTCAGGATGCAATCGAGCCAACGTCATTATTCAACCGAAAATGTCGAATGTTTTCCAGTAAGAGCGATTCGTTGTTGATGATGTGTAAGTGCTTTACGTGAACAACCTGCCTTGAAGACCTAATTTCGCAGTGGTCTTCTTCACTCACAGGTTCACAACGCCCCGGAGGCAGCTTCTGCGGGTCCATGTACAAGCACTTTGCTTAAGTACTCGAGTTATCTAATATCTGTCCATCACTTCCTTTTTACAACCACGCTGATGGGATGTCCTCTGTTGAATTGGCAACAGCACCTAGAAATAAACCGAGGTCTTGTTTTTACTCTCAGAACAGACAAAACCCTGGACATACATACCATGGCATTCAATGGTATCAACAGCACACTTCTCATTCATCCCACACTCACTCTAACTATACGGTCAGCATACCCCTACATCCATCCCATATACACTTGATACCAACTCATTAGTCCCACAGTCAATCCTCTGTGGGGTGTCTGTTGTCTCGGCAACAGCGTCGAACTTATCCAGAATTATAGACAGTACCGTTCACAAGTCTTTTAACCAACATTCTCTTCCCGCGAATTTGGATTTAAACCACAGCCACCACTCGCACCCCGAAAGGTACCCTCCAATAACCGGGACAAGACAAAGTACGAAACTTTGCCCTGTTGCTTAAAGGTTCCCATGGTGCCAGATTATGTGGTTCTCTGGTTCGATCCTATGTCAAATCATTCCAAGGAAAGGGCGCGGATACATTTGGTCATCACCAGCAGACTAAAGACACTGCTAGCACCTCTTTTCCCCGGGATTGCAATAACACCAAAATCATCAAGACAACATTCCTCGAGTTGATTCATTGTTGAAATAGGATAAAACAAGCTGTGCCTGAGATATCAAAGATCTCCTTATTTGAAATGCTCATCTATGATCTCATGTATGAAGTATTGAGTCCGTCGTAAATATACACGATGATACTATTCCGAAGGATCCAATTTTCACTTTCACACTTAAATACTTTTCACACTTCGAGTCGAACTTTAGCCACATATTCATATCGGTTAATTCGGACCATAATAGTCAAGATATATAAGTCTTATTGATAGCGCTCTGTCTGTATCTTATGTATAAAGTATTAGTACGCCTTGAATTTATACAAGTGAATTTGAGGGTTTGGTGAATAACAACAACATTCTGGGCGTACATTGCCATCCGGGGTCTCAAGTGTGGGTTCGAAACGTTAATATTTCTTCGGGACTAATATATATCCCGTACATTCAAAATACACTTGACCAATATTGCGATCCTCATTAACCATCATTAATGGTGACTTGTAGACTTAAGTTCCAAAGCAAGTTGAAATCCCAATTCTTATGAATGTCTAAACATTATAAATTGCAGTCAGCGTTTTAAAATATAATCTTAATCTGGTACAGGTTCCAATTCGGACATAAGTCGTCATATTAAAGGCTCTAGATTACTTCCAATTTTATGTGGAAAACGGCAATGTCCCTGGTTGATCTAGTGTTACTTTGATGTTTTCTGAGTTGGCTGATTGCTTATCGAATCAGTCGTCTTGAATGTGTAAACTAAGCGTTACGAAGAGTAAAGTAAAGTGTAAAGTTAAGTATAAAGAGTCATCCCATATAAGAACAATTATAGACGATTTCGGCTCAGTCAATCTGTTGGATTTGCAGATCTAGTGTTCCTATATCTATACCTTCCGGTTTTAGATGGGTTCGGCTTTTAAACTTTATGGTCTGTCCAAATGATTCCAAGATCATTTAAAGAAAAAACTCCTTTATCTGCTGGTTCAATCTGATTTTTTTCAGTTGCCTAAGTTTCGATGAAAGTTATCAAGTCTATGTTTAAAACGGTCAAAGTTTCGGTTGTGCTACCGATAATTCGATTACCACTCTCAGCAGTGTTTGTATAGGGAATGGTGGACTCTATGAACTGAATTTTACTACAAACATTAGATAGTTGACGTCTATGGTTCTTAACTTTAGGTGGGCTTTTGCAGTTTCCCAAGTTTCGATATAAATGATCACGTTTTAGTTTACGAAAGTTCGAATTTCATGGGTAACGGTACTGGCTAATTGTTTATATATATCGGACGACATATTAGAATTTTCTAGCAAACGTTACGGATTTGACTCAGAAGGGTTTGCTGCATCTATTGATCAAGTTACGTTGAAGTTCTCAAAAGTTCATGTTCGATATTTACGATTTTTTCAACCAACTTTAGGGAGTTGACCTAGAAGGGGTCAACTGCATCTATTTTTATATTAGTTTTACGGTTGCCCAAGCCAAGTTCTCGACCATTCAAGTTCCCAAGCATGTTCTGGAGTTGTTCCACCAAATTTTAGAAAGTTAACTCTAAAGGGTATCAGTTGTAAGATTACGTTTCGTTTAGTTTGAGTTAGTATTTTCGCGGTTTCCCAATTTTGATAAAATTTTGCCAGCCCCACTGTACTATAATTGTTTGTATGTGAATGTGTATGTTATGTGTGTTACAAGTTTTCCACAAACAACAAGAAAAAAATACAAAAAAAAAAATCATTTATTTTCTTGATTTTGCTTTTTTTCTAAAGAGAAATTTTTATTTTTATAATTTTTTACTAAAAAGAAAACGGAAAAGAGAGTGAACAAACGAGCGAAATGAAATAAAATAATGAAAAATGAAAGTGTTGAAATTATGATAAATTAATGATATAAAACGTAAAATAAAAGTTATGAATTTATGAAATTTTCAAATTGGATTAATCATCTTCATCATCATTAGCATCTTTAAACAAATTTCAAAAAAAATTATCTGTCGATATATCTATAGTGTTTGGGACTTAAAACGCAATTTTATTGAACAACATCAAGATGTTCAATAAAATGTGTTGAAAAAAACTTTTTAGCAACAGGTAAATTTAAATTTAAGATAAAATATATATACAATAAACTCTATGATCTCTGGTAATACTAAAAGTGGCAAAATGCAATTTCTGAGTTGTATTTTAGTTTTTAAAGTGTTAAAGGTAACTTCAAGTTGATCGTCAATTCCGAATTAAACGGGAATTTCTGAAGTTCCACCGATCAGCTAAAAAATTAGGCTCAAAATGAAAGACGTTTGATTCGTTATGTTATGGTTCGACTAAAAAAACACCGATATTTTTTGTCGTCATCCATTGGCAACTCTTTTTAACGTATTTTTACAGTATTGCACGCAACAATGCACCCGAAATTTTACTTTTCAAAACAAATATTTTCATATCCAAATGGGAAATACTTCTCATTCATGAGGCAGAAATAATGCAAAACAATTGATGTTGGATGTTATAAACAAATTTTCTTCTATATTATTGTTTTTGTATTTGCATTCATCCCAACACTTTGCCTGAGCAAATAATATTTTATGTTTTTTTTATATATTTTAAAAATTTTTTGAATTTTTTTCTTACATTTGAATATGATGCTTTTCTTCTGAGGTGCTTCTTTTTTTCGTTTGCCATATAAAATTTTCTTCTATTTCTCGCTTGAGCTATCAAATGGCAAAAGTTTTTTACTTAATATGATTTTTTTATTCATATTTCATATATTTTCTTTTGTTAAATCCATAAAAAATAAAACAATTTTTACAAATGCAAAAATAAACAACAGCAACAAATTTGTGGTTTAAAATTTATTCACTTTAAATTTCTTTGATAGGATTACATGGCAAACGAATTGAAATTTATGTTTGCAGATCATTAATATTAAATAAAAAAAAAACGATGGGGGTGTTTGAACTAAAAGTAAAGTTTCAAGTTGAAATAAAAATTGTTAAATTACAAAAAAAAAGAATAATTTTATTGTTAGATTTGAAAAAAAGGTAGGGAATTGCCTGAAAGGAAAGAACTGAAGTAGAAGTCAACTAGAACTTAACTAGAACTGATCCAGTACCGAACTAGAACTGAAACTGAACTAAAAGAGAACTAAACTAGAATTGAACTAGAACTGAACTAGAACTGAACTAGAACTGAACTAGAACTGAACTAGAACTGAACTAGAACTGAACTAGAACTGAACTAGAACTGAACTAGAACTGAACTAGAACTGAACTAGATCTGAACTAGAACTGAACTAGAACTGAATTAGAGTTGATCTGTAACTAATTTTAAGAATTTCTGTAGTTTCCGAATTAAACGGGAATTTCTGAAGTTCCACCGATCAGCTAAAAATTAGGCTCAAAGTGAAAGACGTTTGATTCCTTATGTTATGGTTCGACTAAAAAAAACCCCGAAACTGAACTAGAACTGAACTAAAACTGAACTAGAACTGACCTAGAAATGTACTAGAACTGAACTAGAACTGAACTAGAACTGAACTAGAACTGAACAAGAACTGAACTAGAACTGAACTAGAACTGAACTAGAACTGAACTAGAACTGAACTAGAACTGAACTAGAACTGAACTAGAACTGAACTAGAACTGAACTAGAACTGAACTAGAACTGAACTAGAACTGAACTAGAACTGAACTAGAACTGAACTAGAACTGAACTAGAACTGAAGTAGAACTGAACTAGAACTGAACTAGAACTGAACTAGAACTGAACTAGAACTGAACTAGAACTGAACTAGAACTGAACTAGAACTGAACTAGAACTGAACTAGAACTGAACTAGAACTGAACTAGAACTGAACTAGAACTGAACTAGAACTGAACTAGAACTGAGCTAGAACTGAACTCGAACTGAACTCGAACTGAACTAGAACTGAACTAGAACTGAACTAGATCTGAACTAGAACTGAATTAGAGTTGATCTGTAACTAATTTTAAGAATTTCTGTAGTTTCCGAATTAAACGGGAATTTCTGAAGTTCCACCGATCAGCTAAAAAATTAGGCTCAAAGTGAAAGACGTTTGATTCGTTATGTTATGGTTCGACTAAAAAAACCCCGAAACTGAACTAGAACTGAACTAGAACTGAACTAGAACTGCACTAGAACTGAACTAGAACTGAACTAGAACTGACCTAGAAATGTACTAGAACTGAACTAGAACTGAACTAGAACTGAACTAGAACTGAACTAGAACTGAACTAGAACTGAACTAGAACTGAACTAGAACTGAACTAGAACTGAACTAGAACTGAACTAGAACTGAACTAGAACTGAACTAGAACTGAACTAGAACTGAACTAGAACTGAACTAGAACTGAACTAGAACTGAACTAGAACTGAACTAGAACTGAACTAGAACTGAACTAGAACTGAACTAGAACTGAACTAGAACTGAACTAGAACTGAACTAGAACTGAACTAAACTGAACTAGAACTGAACTAGAACTGAACTAGAACTGAACTAGAACTGAACTAGAACTGAACTAGAACTGAACTAGAACTGAACTAGAACTGAACTAGAACTGAACTAGAACTGAACTAGAACTGAACTAGAACTGAACTAGAACTGAACTAGAACTGAACTAGAACTGAACTAGAACTGAACTAGAACTGAACTAGAACTGAACTAGAACTGAACTAGAACTGAACTAGAACTGAACTAGAACTGAACTAGAACTGAACTAGAACTGAACTAGAACTGAACTAGAACTGAACTAGAACTGAACTAGAGCTGAACTAGAACTGAACTAGAACTGAATTAGAACTGAACTAGAACTGATCTAAAACTTTACGAGAACTGAACGAGAACTGAACTAGAACTGAACTAGAACTGAACTAGAACTGAACTAGAACTGAACTAGAATTGAACTAGAACTGAACTAGAACTGAACCAAAACCTGAATTAGAGTTGATCTGTAACTAATTTTAAGAATTTCTGTAGTTTCTTCGATTCTCAAACAATGCATAAATCTGCTACCATAATTTAAAAGTTTACACATTTTGTAATCGCCTTAATAATTTTAAAGTTGAACTATAAAACTTCAATACAACGAATATTATTTAGTATGTTTTAATTTTCAACATGAATCAATTAATTTCAACATAATATTACCACTTTAGACAGTCTACTCTGTACAACAGACAACTCAATCAAATTTCAATGTCAATGAAACTACAAAAACAAAAACTATATTAGTTTTTTTTTCTATACCTCCATGTTTTCTTTTTTTTTTAAACTTTGTTACAAAATTATAGTTTAAAATATTAATTTAAACATACAATTATTTGTTGGAAAGCAAACAAAAAATACACAGAAAGAAAGAAACTTAAATCAACAACGTGACTTTAAAACAAGTTGTCTTGAACATAAAATTGTAACTCACACAGATACAAATGCATATCAAAGTACACAAACACACACACAGAGACACATATTCAAACCGACCACAATTTGACCCAATTTTTATCAAAAGCACGTTTGAAAAAAGATACAAACTCAAGTTTTTTTTTAACAAACAAAGAATCAACAGAAACAGCAGCAGCCAAAGTAGCAGCACTGCACAGCAGTTAGTAGCAGTTAGCATAGTAAAATTAATAATGACTATAACTAATGAATAGCTGCAGCTACAGGCACTGCTCGGTTGGCTGCAACTGAGCTTATAGCCCCCAACAAACTTATTTTTTTTCTGAGTGATTAAAAGTTGAATAATAAAATATACTGCAAAGTATTACCAACTGACTTAAGTTCATATTTGAAATTTTAATCGCTTTCAAGTTTTGTTTATTTTATAAATAAAATACTGGCGCTTAAATTAACACACAAATTTATTAATCAACACACACTAAAGTAATTTTAAAGTTTCTTTTAATTGAAATTTAAATTTTAAATTACTCTGGTTTGTATTTTCTTAATGCTGAGTCAAGACACCTACATGTTTTATTAATATGAGGTTAAAGTAATTTTAACAGTAGTTTTACAATAATAATTATATTACAGGGTTATGCTAATTGCGGTGTTTTAAGGAGAATATTTTATTTCAATAATTACAAAATAAATGTTGATTTAAACTTATAGCCACATGTATAATCAATCTTAGTTTAACTGAACTGAACTAGAGCTGAACTAGAACTGAACTAGAACTGAACTAGAACTGAACTAGAACTGAACTAGAACTGAACTAGAACTGAACTAGAGCTGAACTAGAACTGAACTAGAACCGAACTAGAACTGAACTAGAACTGAATTAGAACTGAACTAGAACTGAACTAGAACTGAACTAGAACTGAACTAGAACTGAACTAGAACTGAACTAGAACTGAACTAGAACTGAACTAGAACTGAATTAGAACTGAACTACAACTGAACTACAACTGAACTACAACTGAACTACAACTGAACTACAACTGAACTACAACTGAATTAGAACTGAACTAGAACTGAACTAGAACTGAACTAGAACTGAACTAGAACTGAACTAGAACTGAACTAGAACTGAACTAGAACTGAACTAGAACTGAACTGAACTAGAACTGAACTAGAACTGAACTAGAACTGAACTAGAACTGAACTAGAACTGAACTAGAACTGAACTAGAACTGAACTAGAACTGAACTAGAACTGAACTAGAACTGAACTAGAACTGAACTAGAACTGAACTAGAACTGAACTAGAACTGAACTAGAACTGAACTAGAACTGAACTAGAACTGAACTAGAACTGAACTAGAACTGAACTAGAACTGAACTAGAACTGAACTAGAACTGAACTAGAACTGAACTAGAACTGAACTAGAACTGAACTAGAACTGAACTAGAACTGAACTAGAACTGAACTAGAACTGAACTAGAACTGAACTAGAACTGAACTAGAACTGAACTAGAACTGAACTAGAACTGAACTAGAACTGAACTAGAACTGATCTAGAACTGATCTAGAACTGATCTAGAACTGAACTAGAACTGAACTAGAACTAAACTAGAACTGAACTAGAACTGAACTGGAACTGATCTGAACTAGAACTGAACTAGAACTGAACTAGAAATGAACTAGAACGTAACTAGAACGTAACTAGAACTGAACTAGAACTGAACTAGAACTGAACTAGAACTGAACTAGAACTGAACTAGAACTGAACTAGAACTGAACTAGAACTGAACTAGAACTAAACTAGAACTGAACTAGAACTGAACTAGAACTGAACTAGAACTGAACTAGAACTGAACTAGAACTGAACTAGAACTGAACTAGAACTGAACTAGAACTGAACTAGAACTGAACTAGAACTGAACTAGAACTGAACTAGAACTGAACTAAAACTGAACTAGAACTGAACTAGAACTGAACTAGAACTGAACTAGAACTGAACTAGAACTGAACTAGAACTGAACTAGAACTGAACTAGAACTGAACTAGAACTGAACTAGAACTGAACTAGAACTGAACTAGAACTGAAATAGAACTGAACTAAAACTGAACGAGAACTGAACTAGAACTGAGCTAGAACTGAACTGGAACTGAACTAGCACTGAACCAGAACTGAACTAGAACTGAGCTAGAACTGAACTAGAAATGAACTAGAACTGAACTAGAACTGAACTAGAACTGAATTAGAACTGAACTAGAACTTAATTTTGTTTAGTTCAGTTCATTTTTTTCCAAAAATTCTTTAATTTCTCAATTTTTCAAGATTTGAATTTTTTAAAGAAGTACTTTGCAAAGTGTTTAATAAGTCTTGTTTCGATCGTTGTAAGGTTAAATGCTTCTTTAAAAAAATGTCAAGCAGATTTCATAAAATATTTACTTTATACAGATTTTCTTTTTTACTGCCTCTATATTTATTTATTATTTATATTAAATGTTTTAAATTAAAACATACATTTTAAATTTTAATACACTTGAATAAACATGACGTGAGGTCTTAAAAATAAAACACAATTTTATTTTTAAACACTTACCTTGACTTTAATTTTTTTGTTGGTAAAGACTAAAGGTGCCTTTTTCATAATGCAACTAAAATAAGAAAAAAAATCAAAAACATTTATATTAATTATTAATAAAATTAAGTTGTCAATACAGTTTTTTGGAAAATTACCAAAATTTTTAATTTAAAACATTAAAATTTTTTCCTAAACAAAACACTGTGCTTAAAATTTCAAAAGTACTTAAATACACAATTAATTGTAAACAATAAAACAATATTAAATAGTTATTGTAAACAAATAAAAGTACTCAACGATAACTATATAATTATCATATTCAAATAAAAACATAATTTTGAAAACAATTTTAAAAATTAACATAAAAACTATTTTTATTAATATTGTTATTATTCGAGAAAAATAACATTTACATTAAAACATGTAAACATAATAAAAATAATAAAAACAATAAATAAAAACAAACCAAATGTCAGGTCATGAATTTTTTTCAAATACGGATGATCAGTTTACGCATAAGTGAGTAAATGAGTGAGTGTTCTATAATATGGTCAGTTTTGTTAGTCGGTCCATCATTTAGTCGTGAACGTGTGCATTTACGTTTAGTGAATGTGTCAGCGCTCATGTACGATGAGTGTATTTTGGTTTTTGTGCCTTAAGAATTAAGGTGAATGTACCGTGTCTATAGTAAAGTTTACACTTCTTAATTAAAAACAAAAAGTAAAAATAAAAAAATAGTGTTTTGCACATTATTGCAATAATAAGAAGAAAATAAGTTGAAATAGATTGCAGTCATTATAAAAATACCATTTTATAGACTAATTTACGCATTAAAAGTAAACGTGTTGAAGAAGAAGAAATAGAAGTTGTTTTATTTACAATTTCCTAGTTTTACAGTGGGCAACAAAAGGAAAGTTACTCATTCAAATATTAAAAAGAAGGTCAATAAGATATAGATAGATAGATCGATAGATAGATCTAGATAGATCGCTCGCTCTATAGCTAGCTAGATAGATCGATAGATCGATCGCTAGATAGATAGATAGCTAGATAGCTCGCTAGCTCGCTAGTCTATAGATAGCTCGCTCGCTCGCTCGCTCGCTCGCTCGATCGCTCGCTCGCTCGCTCGCTCGCTCTCTCGCTCGCTCGCTCGCTCTCTCGCTCGCTCGCCTCGCTCTCGCTCTCTCGCTCGCTCGCTCGCTCGCTCGCTCGCTCGCTCCTCGCTCGCTCGCTCGCTCGCTCCCTCGCTCGCTCGCTCGCTCGCTCGCTCGCTCGCTCGCTCGCTCGCGCGCTCGCTCGCTCGCTCGCTCGGTCGCTCGCTCGCTCGCTCGCTCGGTCGCTCGCTCGCTCGCTCGCTCGCTCGCTCGCTCGCTCGCTCGCTCGCTCTCTCGCTCGCTCGCTCGCTCGCTCGCTGCTCGCTCGCTCTCTCGCTCGCTCGCTGCTCGCTCGCTCGCTCGCTCGCTCGCTCGCTCGCTCGCTCGCTCGCTGCTCGCTCGCTCGCTCCCTCGCTCGCTCGCTCGCTCGTCGCTCGCTCGCTCGCTCGCTCGCTCGCTCGCTCCTCGCTCGCTCGCTCGCTCGCTCGCTCGCTCGCTCGCTCGCTCGCTCGCTCGCTCGCTCGCTCGCTCGCTCGCTCGCTCTCTCGCTCGCTCGCTCGCTCGCTCGCTCGCTCCTCGCTCGCTCGCTCGCTCGCTCGCTCGCTCGCTCGCTCGCTCGCTCGCTCGCTCGCTCGCTCGCTCGCTCGCTCGCTCGCTCGCTCGCTCGCTCGCTCGCTCGCTCGCCGCTCGCTCGCTCGCTCGCTCGCTCGCTCGCTCGCTCGCTCGCTCGCTCGCTCGCTCGCTCGCTCCTCGCTCGCTCGCTCGCTCGCTCGCTCGCTCGCTCGCTCGCTCGCTCGCTCGCTCGCTCGCTCGCTCGCTCGCTCGCTCGCTCGCTCGCTCGCTCGCTCGCTCGCTCGCTCGCTCGCTCGCTGGCTGGCTCGCTCGCTCGCTCGCTCGCTCGCTCGCTCGCTCGCTCGCTCGCTCGCTCGCTCGCTCGCTCGCTCGCTCGCTCGCTCGCTCATGATCGATCGGTAGCTATCGGTCCTCCGAATGAGAACTAGAACTGAATTAGAACTGAACTAGAACTGACTAGAACTGACTAGAACTGAACTAGAACTGAACTAGAACTGAACTAGAACTGAACTAGAACTGAACTAGAACTGAACTAGAACTGAACTAGAACTGAACTAGAACTGAACTAGAACTGAACTAGAACTAGAACTGAACTAGAACTGAACTAGAACTGAACTAGAACTGAAGTAGAACTGAACTAGAACTAACTAGAACTGAACTAGAACTGGGGTTTTCTTGATAATTATAATTTCATTTAAAACAGACAATTTATTTACAATTGAATATTATTCAAATTGTCATACCTTATTCCTCTGATAATCCTAAATCTGGCAACACTGTTATTTATATACGATCAACTCTGAGAGACAATAGTGTGACGTTTACACTCATAGAATAAATTGAGTACATATTATTCATAGTGTGCGCTCTTCTAGATATGGCTAAATCGCAAGAATTATAGAAACATAGATTGCGCATTCAGTATGTAAAAAAATGTTCGTTCTGCGCATGTACGTCATATCAGCCTGGAACTTGAGAAAAAATAAAAGCAAAACATAAACAAAGTGACATTTTTGGAAAATAAAAAATATTTCGATACAAATAAAATACATATTTTTAAACAAAGAATAAATAAGAAATGAAACTGTTGTCAAAAGTACCTAAGTCTA
>NW_023997051.1:0-27518 GCF_015586225.1 Lucilia sericata | reverse complement strand
GTCTATGCATATTTCATATTTTTTCATTTGTACAAGAATATTTTATATATAATTTTATATAATTTTTTTTTACATTTTTTGGGCGGTGGAAAGGGGCGAGCCACGTTGCTAGATAGTTTTTAGTTCTGGTGTCTGTACCGTAGCAGGTGTTTGGGAAAAGTGTGAGCATTTATTTTAATACTTTGTGTTATTTTTGTTGTATGAAGAAAAACTGTGATTCAGTCGTTGCCGTTGAAATTACAATACAATTGAGATACAGGCAAAGGTTACGTGTACAAAACTTTTATGATTTAAAATTTGTTGGGAAATTTTGGGAATTTGTTAAAAAATAAATGTCAATATTTAATAATTAAAATTCTTTGTACAAAGTTAAAGGAAACATTTTACAGACACTTCAATTTAATGTCAACTGTTTAAAATTCTTCTCCTTTAATTTTGTCGAAATTTAAATGGTTTTTTTTTATTTTAAAATAATATAAAGGAAACTGACAAAATCTATTGCTCTTTATTACAATTTAACTATATTTGTCTGCTAAAGTAGTTACAAAACGCAACAAACATTAGTACCTACAATTCTTAAAGAGTACTTTAAGTACTTTTATATTTGTACCAACAACACAACAGAATCTAATACAAAGTTCTTCAGACATACTCATAAAGAGCAGCAAAAGAGGGATTATTTCAAAAGGAAACACTATTTTAAATTTCTTTTTGTAAATTGTTAAATGACGTGAACGGTTGAGAGAGTGAGAGTGCTAACGCTAAAAGGAAGCAACCAACCAACATTAAACAAAGTAGAAAGGTTTAAGGACTGCATTTTCTTTTCAAGTGACATTTAAAGAGCAAGCAAATAATGTGTTGAAAGAAACCTAAACTAAAAAAGTCGTTTAAATTTTTGGGAAGAATTTCTTTAATATACATATATTTCCAGTGTTTTTTATTAAAACATTTTTTGGTTAATGTTTTTTTTTTTATTTGTTTTCAGGTTTGTAATTTGTTGGATTTATTTGAAATTTTTTTGGCAAAAAAACTGTAGAACTTGTAAGAAGGTAAGTATGAGGAGTTGCCATTAACCTATAACCATCACTAATTAGAACAGAACTAGAGCAGAACTAGAACAGAACTAGAACAGAACTAGAACAGAACTAGAACAGAACTAGAACAGAACTAGAACAGAACTAGAACAGAACTAGATCAGAACTAGATCAGAACTAGATCAGAACTAGAACAGAACTAGAACAGAACTAGAACAGAACTAGAACAGAACTAGAACAGAACTAGAACAGAACTAGATCAGAACTAGATCAGAACTAGAACAGAACTAGAACAGAACTAGATCAGAACTAGATCAGAACTAGAACAGAACTAGAACAGAACTAGAACAGAACTAGAACAGAACTAGATCAGAACTAGAACAGAACTAGAACAGAACTAGAACAGAACTAGATCAGAACTAGAACAGAACTAGAACAGAACTAGAACAGAACTAGAACAGAACTAGAACAGAACTAGAACAGAACTAGAACAGAACTAGAACAGAACTAGAACAGAACTAGAACAGAACTAGAACAGAACTAGAACAGAACTAGAACAGAACTAGAACAGAACTAGAACAGAACTAGAACAGAACTAGAACAGAACTAGAACAGAACTAGAACAGAGCTAGAACAGAACTAGAACAGAACTAGAACAGAACTAGAACAGAACTAGAACAGAACTAGAACAGAACTAGAACAGAACTAGAACAGAACTAGAACAGAACTAGAACAGAACTAGAACAGAACTAGAACAGAACTAGAACAGAACTAGAACAGAACTAGAACAGAACTAGAACAGAACTAGAACAGAACTAGAACAGAACTAGAACAGAACTAGAACAGAACTAGAACAGAACTAGAACAGAACTACTAGAACAGAACTAAAATAGACTTAGAATAGAACTAGAACCGAACTAGAACAGAACTAGAACAGAACTAGAACAGAACTAGAACTAGAACAGAACTAGAACAGAACTAGAACAGAACTAGAACAGAACTAGAACAGAGCTATAACAGAATTAGAACAGAACTAGAACTAGAACCGAACTAGAACAGAACTTGAATAGAACAGAGATAAAACAAATGAACTAGAACTTGTCTGTGGACAACTTATTGCGACTCGTTCATTACTGCAAATATGAATATAATATTTAAAAATTATCTTAAAATACTCATCAAGCGCTAAACATATGGCTTCAATCAAACCTTTTCATTCGCGAATATTTCTCGAACTCGTTGATCTGTTATAAAAAATTCCAGTCAAAGGCAAAACTAATTTGTCTATATATATATATATAATATTTTTATGCACAAACTAAATAAAATATTTAAATATTCTCAAAGCAAAACGTAATTTATTTATAATTTACTAATAGAAAATTTAATATAGAAAACTCAATAAGAAAATCTAATTGAATTGCAATAAAATTTGACCCATTTCAAAAGTACTCAAGCATTACAGATTCTTGCCAATTTTGCTGTTTGCACTTTAAAAATTATCTTAAATGATTTATGACTTGGACATTCAATTAAATGACATGCTTAAAGACAAAAATCACTACTACTGCCCTATAAAACTGGCAAATGAACAGAAAACTGAAGAGTAGAAAAAAATAATAATGTCAAAACATCAAAAGATAAACTCCCATATGAGTGTGCCAGGCAAAAAGTGAATGAATGAATATCTGTCTTTTTGAGTAGAAAAACACATTTTTCAAATTTAAAAACCAAACTAAACATCAAATGGACTAGAGTAGGAAACGAACGAAATCAGCAACAACCATAAAATTGGCTCCAATTTTCCTGTCACTGAGTTGTGAGTGGAGGTTGTATAAATTTAGTTTATTTTTTGTAGTATAATGCTCTATATATATATTTACCTGACTTTTTGTGAACGCATCTCCGGATTTGTCCTTTACGACAACATTTTTTAACACTTGTCGTCCAAAAAAGTTATAACGAGAAAAAGCTATGTACTCTACTTTTTCGGATATAGAATTTTGTATAAAAAAAATGGAAAATCGTGGCTAAAAAAGTGAGACGTGTGCATGTGATGTCAAGCAGAAAACTGCATGTGCAGTTTTCATTTTTGTAATTTTATTTATTTTTTTCTGTTATTTTTTTTTGTTGCATAAATTTAACAAAATTATTACATGAAATATTCAAAACACTACGTTGTAGCTGCCACTAACATTAAAGCGTTTAAAAAAGCGCCCGAAAAAAACAAATTTTGTATAATTTTTTGTTTTTTTTCATCTAATTTTCAGTTGCATTTAATGTGCACTCCTTCACTTTTAAATTTTATGTTTTAAATTTGCATTTGACTTGTTTTTACAAGAATTTTTAAATTTAATTTATGAATATCATTTGAAAATAAATGTGGAATAATTAAAGCAGAGGAAAGAGGAAATTACAGGCAAAATTATGTGGTTTCGCTTGATTTGTTTAAAAAGTCATTAAGAAGAATTTTAATAGAAATATTATAAGATAGGAATATCAAAGTGAAAATGTGGTAAAAATAATGTTTATGTTGAAGATTTTTCAAAATGCAAAAAATATAAATATTTGGAAAATCTTTTGAAAATCATGGAATATTCCGTCACAAAATACCACAATATTATCTATAAGCTTTCTCGTTTGTTCTTCTGTTCTATTTGTGAGAGCAAAACTGTTTAGTTTTTTTAAATTTCCGTATCTACAAAATATATTCGCGAATATTCCGAGAAATAAATGCTAAAAATCTATGAAATATTCAAAGATTTTATAACTTCCCAAAGATTAAAATCAACAATAACAATTACTTAAATATTTTCACGAATATTTTTGTTCAAACAAACTATCGTGAATAGTGCAAAGATTTGCTAATCTGTGGTATAATATCGCGAACAATATGTTCGCGAATATTCTGAGAAATAAGTGCTAAAAATCTTACAAATATTGAAAGATTCTATAACTTCACAAAGATTAAAATCCACAATAGCGAATACTTAAAAATGTTCACGAATATTTATGTTCATATAAACTATGGCGAATAGTGCGGAGTTTTGCTAATCTGTGGTATTATTTCGCGAACAGTTTTGTTCTGCAAACGAATATTTAAACTATATTTTCACATATAAAGAACTATTCGTAATAGTTTAAAAAAAAAATTCACAAAATTTTTATAATAGTGATTCGCGAACTTTATTTGGAAATATTCCAAACTATCGCGAATAGTGCAAAGAATTGTTAATCTGAAGTATAATTAAGCGAACAGTTTTGTTCTGCAAATGTTTGAATATTTAAACTATATTTTCACCTATAAAGAACTATTCGTAATAGTATTTAAAACAAAAATTCACAAAATTTTAATAATAGTGATTCGCGAACTTTTCCTGTTCAAAGGAAATATTCCGAACTATCGCGAATATCGCAAAGAATTGTTAATCGGAGGTATAATTAAGCGCGAAACTATGAAGAATACATTGTTCAACATTTAAAATTTATTCCGAATACTTCCATATTGCAAACGTTTGAATATTTCAAAAATGTTTTAATATTTTCTTCGAACAATTATTCCCAATTGTTTTTTAAAATAATAATATTCGCGAATGTTTTTAAGGAACTTAGGATTTTCACAATATTTTGCTAAATGATTGCGCGGTAGTGAATCATTAGCGATAAATTGAACATTTAAAGTTCGGGACAGATTTTAAGAAGATCTGTTAATAAAGTGAATATTTTCGCGAAAATTTTTGGTCAGCGAAATAGTTTGTTAAATGAAGCAAATTCGCGAATGTATTCGCAAATCTTAGGATTCTCACAATATTTGATCGCTTAGTAATAAATCATTCGCGACGAACCGAACACTTAAAGTTCGAGAAAGATTTTACGAAGATCCATTTAGTGAACGAAGATGCAAGTAAGTGAACATTTTCGCGAACATTTTTGGTCAGCGAAACCATACCGAATAGTTTGTTAAATGAAACTACTTTTTAAATATTAAAAAATAAATTTTTGCTTAATCGAATTGTTCGTAATAGTTTTGAAAACAAAAATATTCATGAATATATTCTTGAGATTCTCATTTTCGCAATTAATTGAATTCGAATATTTTAGGTTGATGATTTTTGTTACGAAGATCTGCTAATGTAGTGAATGTTTTTGTGAAGCAAATTTTCGAATGTTTAAAAAAATGAATTTTTACTCAATCGAATTATTCGCAATAGTTTTGAGAATAAGAATATTCGTGAATATATTTGTATTTTTTCACATATATGATTTTGTTACAGAATTTTTAAAATTTAGTGAACAGTTTCATCTATTTCAAATTTATGAAATATTCACTATAATTTTTCGGTTCATAAATTCAATTCTGCTTTGTTTGCTGTAGTCAGAGAGAGCTTAAATGGATCTAGATTGAGAAATTTCCCTGTTTCGTTGGAATTAATGTTAAAATTTTGACATAATTCTGTATATTTACCCAAAATTTTTGTAATATGCGCTCTTTTATCACATACCTGAAAAGAAAGTGAAAAAGGAAATATTTTTATATTTTTTATAAATATTTTAATTAAAAAATTTTAGCATAATTGATTTACAAAACTAATTCTCGAATTTAGAAACTTAATTGAATATTTTAAAGAAAAGCACACAACATTTCTTTTATTTAATTTTTCAAATTTGTGAATTGAATTTGCGATTCCTGATTTTTTTAAAGTTATTTTTTTTTAATTAATTTGTATTATATTAATGTATATTGACAGACAGCTGTGCATAATAATTTTGTTAAATTAATTTTTTATATTTTAACAACTGTTAATTAATCTCTCTTGTTTCAATGTAAAAAAATAAAAAATTAATTACAAATTATTTAATTACATATTTTCAAACAATAACCGCCAACAAATATAAAAAACAATAAAGAAAAAACCTTTGTGTGGAATGGTTGTTTTAAATATTTAAAATACTAACTAACAAAGAATCTTTTACAAAAACCTCAAAAACAAATTCTGGTCGGTGTTTTTTTTCAGCTTCCAGATATACTCATTATAATAGTATTCAGAATGTTAAGCAATAGGGTGGCTCAAAAAAAGTACAAAACGAAAGCGTTCCTATATTGTAGTCTATAGTCTAGTCAATAGTCTAGTCTATAGTCTAGTCAATAGTCTAGTCAATAGTCTAGTCTATAGTCTAGTCTACAGTCTAGTCTATAGTCTAGTCTATAGTCTAGTCTATAGTCTAGTCTATAGTCTAGTCTACAGTCTAGTCTATAGTCTAGTCTATAGTCTAGTCTATAGTCTAGTCTATAGTCTAGTCTATAGTCCAGTCTATAGTCTAGTCTATAGTCTAGTCTATAGTCTAGTCTATAGTCTAGTCTATAGTCTAGTCTATAGTCTAGTCTATAGTCCAGTCTATAGTCTAGTCTATAGTCTAGTCTATAGTCTAGTCTATAGTCTAGTCTATAGTCTAGTCTATAGTCTAGTCTATAGTCTAGTCTATAGTCTAGTCTATAGTCCAGTCTATAGTCTAGTCTATAGTCTAGTCTATAGTCTAGTCTATAGTCTAGTCTATAGTCTAGTCTATAGTCTAGTCTATAGTCTAGTCTATAGTCTAGTCTATAGTCTAGTCTATAGTCTAGTCTATAGTCTAGTCTATAGTCTAGTCTATAGTCTAGTCTATAGTCTAGTCTATAGTCTAGTCTATAGTCTAGTCTATAGTCTAGTCTATAGTCTAGTCTATAGTCTAGTCTATAGTCTAGTCTATAGTCTAGTCTATAGTCTAGTCTATAGTCTAGTCTATAGTCTAGTCTATAGTCTAGTATATAGTCTAGTCTATAGTCTAGTCTATAGTCTAGTCTATAGTCTAGTCTATAGTCCTAGTCTATAGTCTAGTCTATAGTCTAGTCTATAGTCTAGTCTATAGTCTAGTCTATAGTCTAGTCTATAGTCTAGTCCTTATAGTCTAGTCTATAGTCCTAGTCTATAGTCTAGTCTATAGTCAGTCTATTAGTCTAGGTTCTATAGGTCTCGTCCTATAGTCTAGTCTATAGTCTAGTCATGTCTAGTACTTGTCTAGTCTATAGTCTAGTCTATAGTCTAGTCTCTAGTCCTAGTCTATAGTCTAGGTCCTATAGTCCTAGTCCTATAGTCTAGGTCCTATAGTCTAGTCTATAGTCTAGTCTATAGTCTAGTCTAATAGTCTAGTCTAGTCTATAGTCTAGTCTATAGTCTAGTCTATAGGTCTAGTCTATAGTCTAGTCTATAGCTAGTCTATAGTCTAGGTCTATAGTCTAGTCTATAGTCCTAGTCTATAGTCTAGTCTATGTCTAGTCGATAGTCTATAGTCTAGTCTATAGTCTAGTCCTATAGTCTAGTCTATAGTCCTAGTCTATAGTCTAGTCTATAGTCTAGTCTATAGTCTAGTCTATAGTCTAGTCTATAGTCTAGTCTATAGTCTAGTCTATAGTCTAGTCTATAGTCTAGTCTATAGTCTAGTCTATAGTCTAGTCTATAGTCTAGTCTATAGTCTAGTCTATAGTCTAGTCTATAGTCTAGTCTATAGTCTAGTCTATAGTCTAGTCTATAGTCTAGTCTATAGTCTAGTCTATAGTCTAGTCTATAGTCTAGTCTATAGTCTAGTCTATAGTCTAGTCTATAGTCTAGTCTATAGTCTAGTCTATAGTCTAGTCTATAGTCTAGTCTATAGTCTAGTCTATAGTCTAGTCTATAGTCTAGTCTAGTCTAGTCTAGTCTAGTCTATAGTCTAGTCTATAGTCTAGTCTATAGTCTAGTCTATAGTCTAGTCTATAGTCTAGTCTATAGTCTAGTCTATAGTCTAGTCTATAGTCTAGTCTATAGTCTAGTCTATAGTCTAGTCTATAGTCTAGTCTATAGTCTAGTCTATAGTCTAGTCTATAGTCTAGTCTATAGTCTAGTCTATAGTCTAGTCTATAGTCTAGTCTATAGTCTAGTCTATAGTCTAGTCTATAGTCTAGTCTATAGTCTAGTCTATAGTCTAGTCTATAGTCTAGTCTATAGTCTAGTCTATAGTCTAGTCTATAGTCTAGTCTATAGTCTAGTCTATAGTCTAGTCTATAGTCTAGTCTATAGTCTAGTCTATAGTCTAGTCTATAGTCTAGTCTATAGTCTAGTCTATAGTCTAGTCTATAGTCTAGTCTATAGTCTAGTCTATAGTCTAGTCTATAGTCTAGTCTATAGTCTAGTCTATAGTCTAGTCTATAGTCTAGTCTATAGTCTAGTCTATAATCTAGTCTATAGTCTAGTCTATAGTCTAGCCTATAGGCTAGTCTATAGGCTAGTCTATATATATAGGCTATTCTATAGTATAGTCTAGTCTATAGTATAGTCTATACTATACTAGTCTGTAGTATAGTCTAGTCTAGTGTAGTGTACTGTAGTCTAGTCCAGTCCCGTCTATAGTTTAGTGTATAGTCTAGTCTATATACATATAAAATATTGCTGCTACCTTATTACGAAATATAACAACCTGCTACTTTAAATAATAAACTTTTTTATTGAATAAAGTTTTTTTATTTTTTATAAATATGTTTAAAAACTATTCAGTTTTTTTCACCATTTAATATGCATTTTAATTCATTGCACAAATCATTTGAGCTTCTAGTTTAATTTGAATATTTTCGTTTTTTACGATATTTCCATTATTAAGTTTTATATATTTTAATTTTTTTAATATTTTTCATACAGTATATAATTTATTCTATTCACCTAGAATATAATAGCAGAATATTATATATGTATTCAGCAGTCGTATTAAATTATTTTGATTCAGTAAAGACTTTTTTATACGATTTTATTCAAAACACACACTCACACATGTTTGTAGTTGCACTTACATATTATAAAAAAATTTATTTATGCGCATTCATATGCATCGTATTATGGCTTCCGTTGGCCTTAAATTTTGAGAACGTATGTATGTGTGTGTGTTTTTTACGTTTATAAATTTTGTTTTTAAATTTAATATTATTTTCAGGATTTTATTATTTAAATATGTAGCAAATATAGAATAGCATTTATTATTAAAAAAGAAAGTTAAAAGTAAAATTTGTAAAATTGCATTTTGTACATTCATTAATAGAATTTAAATGTGAATTTAAATGTATTTAGGGGTGTTAAGTGGTTGGATAACCAGATTTTCAAGTGAGGATTATGTAGTACTTTTTTGGGAATTATAGAGAGATTTTTAGAAAGTATTTAAAAAAAAGAATAATAATACAAATTGTAACCAATTTTATCCTAATTATAAATAGTTTATAGACTAGAATATTAACCAGACTATAGACTAGAATATAGACTATACTATAGATTAGATTATAGACTAGACTATAGACTAGATTATAGACTAGACTATAGACTAGATTATAGACAAGACTATAGACTAGACTATTGACAAGACTACGGACTAGACTATAGACTAGAATACGGACTAGACTATGGACTAGACTAGACTATAGACTAGACTATAGACTAGACTATAGACTAGACTATAGACTAGACTATAGACTAGACTATAGACTAGACTATAGACTAGACTATAGACTAGACTATAAACTAGACTATAGACTAGACTATAGACTAGACTATAGACTAGACTATAGACTAGACTATAGTAGACTAGACTATAGACTAGACTATAAACTAGACTATAAACTAGACTATAGACTAGACTAATAGTACTAGACTATAGACTAGACTATAGACTAGACTATAGACTAGACTATAGACCAGACTATAGACTAGACTATAGACTATATTATAGACTAGATTATAGACTAGACTATAGACTAGACTAATAGACTAGACTATAGACTAGACTATAAATAGACATAGACTAGACGAAGAACTAGAACTATAGACACTATAGACTAGAACTATAGACTAGACTAGAGACTAGACTATAGACTAGACTATAGACTAGACTATAGACTAGACTATAGACTAGACTATAGACTAGACTATAGACTAGACTATAGACTATAGACTAGACTATAGACTATAGACTAGACTATAGACTAGACTATAGACTAGACTATAGACTAGACTATAGACTAGACTATAGACTAGACTAGACTAGACTATAGACTAGACTATAGACTAGACTATAGACTAGACTATAGACTAGACTATAGACTAGACTATAGACTAGACTATAGACTAGACTATAGACTAGACTATAGACTAGACTATAGACTAGACTATAGACTAGACTATAGACTAGACTATAGACTAGACTATAGACTAGACTATAGACTAGACTATAGACTAGACTATAGACTAGACTATAGACTAGACTATAGACTAGACTATAGACTAGACTATAGACTAGACTATAGACTAGACTATAGACTAGACTATAGACTAGACTATAGACTAGACTATAGACTAGACTATAGACTAGACTATAGACTAGACTATAGACTAGACTATAGACTAGACTATAGACTAGACTATAGACTAGACTATAGACTAGACTATAGACTAGACTATAGACTAGACTATAGACTAGACTATAGACTAGACTATAGACTAGACTATAGACTAGACTATAGACTAGACTATAGACTAGACTATAGACTAGACTATAGACTAGACTATAGACTAGACTATAGACTAGACTATAGACTAGACTATAGACTAGACTATACTAGACTATAGACTATAGACTAGACTATAGACTAGACTATAGACTAGACTATAGACTAGACTATAGACTAGACTATAGACTAGACTATAGACTAGACTATAGACTAGACTATAGACTAGACTATACTAGACTATAGACTAACTATAGACTAGACTATAGACTAGACTATAGACTAGACTATAGACTAGACTAGACTAGACTATAGACTAGACTATAGACTAGACTATAGACTAGACTATAGACTAGACTATAGACTAGACTATAGACTAGACTATAGACTAGACTATAGACTAGACTATAGACTAGACTATAGACTAGACTATAGACGACTATAGACTAGACTATAGACTAGACTATAGACTAGACTATAGACCAGATTATAGACAAGACTATAGACTAGGCTATTGACAAGACTGCTGAATAGACTATACACTAGACTACGGACTAGACTATGGACTAGACTATGGACTAGACTATGGACTAGACTGTAGACTAGACTATAGACTAGACTATAGACTATGCTATAGACTAGACTATAGACTAGACTATAGACTAGACTATAGACTAGACTATAGACTAGACTATAGACTAGACTATAGACTAGACTATAGACTAGACTATAGACTAGACTATAGACTAGACTGTAGACTAGACTATAGACTAGACTATAGACTAGACTGTAGACTAGACTATAGACTACACTGTAGACTAGACTATAGACTAGACTATAGACTAGACTATCGAATAGACTATAGACTAGACTATCGAATAGACTATAGACTAGACTATAGACTAGACTATAGACTAGACTATAGACTAGACTATAGACTAGACTATAGACTAGGCTATAGACTAGACTAGACTATAGACTAGACTATAGACTAGACTATAGACTAGAATATAGACTAGAATATAGACTAGACTATAGACTAGACTATAGACTAGACTATAAACTAGACTATATACTAGACTATAGACTAGACTAGACTATAGACTAGATTATAGACTAGATTATAGACTAGACTATGGACTAGACTATTAACTGGACTATAGACTATACTATAGGCTAGACTATAGACTAGACTATAGACTAGACTATAGACTAGACTATAGACTAGACTATAGACTAGACTATAGACTAGACTAATGACTAGCTATAGACTAGACTATAGACTAGACTATAGACTAGACTATAGACTAGACTATAGACTAGACTATAGACTAGACTATAAGACTAGACTACTATGACTAGACTATAGCTAGACTATAGACTATACATACATTTTCCAAATAAACCATGCGCCTTTAATGATTTAGTAACACTGGCGTATACATAATTTTTAAATCAGCTTAGTTTCATATTTATCATACGCCTTAATTAATAACTACTATTTATTTAACTTCTGTTACCTAACGCAACATCTTGCTACAACTACAATTATATAACATTTTTTAATTTGATTTTTTATCCCATTTTTATCTACTGTTGGTAACACTCAGTCAACCTAACATTAAATCATTTAGTTTTTAATCATTTCAACCCTATTTAAACTGAAATGGAAAAATGTTTTATTTAATTACGAAAAAAAATTATAAATTATAGCAGAGCAATTTATCAGCAACCATACATACAGATTAATACATACTTATATTATATACTTTACAATATTCTTAATGCCACATGCCCCATGCAACAACACATACATATACCTTCATACAGTTATGTGTGGTAACATATTGTAGTTTAAGCCTCTTCACAAATGTAATGAAATATTTATATGTGTGTGATTGTGTGTCTGTTAGGATAGATGTTTACATATGTTTCTTTCTACGGATCCATACATACATATGTACTGATATACTATGTGTCTACCCTTTGGAGTTGCTTGTGTTGAGGTAACCGGGAATTATGCCATTAAATATAAAATAGCAAAAACAATTTTAATGCTACCAAACAGTGGGTTAAGTTTCATATTAATGTGTTATAAGTTTGTTAATATCCGAAGTACTGTAAAGATTTTTTTATTTTCTAGAAATAATTTTACAAGATTTTTTATAAAAAAAGTTAAAGACTTTTGACCCACTGTTTATTTCATTGACATCACTACTAACACTACTTACTCTTCCCATAAATTCTTTGTTTACTAGTGTTTGTATAGGTTCATATAAACTTACATCTCCTCTAGTAAATATAATAAATTTTCTTCTCATTTGGTAGTTAAACAAAAAAGGAAATAATACATAAAAATGTGAGGAATTATTCAACAAACATGTTGTTCCACAAGGATAGTGTGTGTCTCCTTGGTATACAACACCTTTTAGATCTCACTTATAGTGTCGTTTGTTTTGTTAACTGCAGCACAGCATTCATATTATGTGTGTCTATATGTAAAGTGTAGCAAGTTACAAGTTCCTTTAGCGTAAAGGTGGTAGGTAGTCAGAGCATATTTGTAAATGTCAATAGAGTTGGGTATATTAATATGTGATCCATTTATATGTATGTATGCATGTTCATATACTTAAATACTGTTGAAATTAAAAGGAAAGTAAATTAAACAACGACTGCTGATATAATAGGTTTAGCAAGCACATACGTTGTTACATTAGAGCTGAAGAGCCAAATAGTCCACTCTTATAGTCAGTTCTAGTTTAGTTGTAGATTAGTTCCAGTTTAGCTCTAGTTTAGCTTTAGTTCAGTTCTAGTTCAGTTCTAGTTCAGTTCTAGTTCAGTTCTAGTTCATTTAGTTCTAGTTCAGTTCTAGTTCAGTTCTAGTTAAGTTCTAGTTCAGTTCTAGTTCAGTTCTAGTTCAGTTCTAGTTCAGTTCTAGTTCAGTTCTAGGTCAGTTCTAGTTCGTTCTAGTTCAGTTCTAGTTCAGTTCTAGTTCAGTTCTAGTTCAGTTCTAGTTCTTCTAGTTCAGTTCTAGTTCAGTTCTAGTTCAGTTCTAGTTCAGTTCAGTTCAGTTCTAGTTCAGTTCTAGTTCAGTTCTAGTTCAGTTCTAGTTCAGTTCTAGTTCAGTTCTAGTTCAGTTCTAGTTCAGTTCTAGTTCAGTTCTAGTTCAGTTCTAGTTCAGTTTCTAGTTCAGTTCTAGTTCAGTTCTAGTTCAGTTTCTAGTTCAGTTCTAGTTCAGTTCTAGTTCAGTTCTAGTTCAGTTCTAGTTCAGTTCTAGTTCAGTTCTAGTTCAGTTCTAGTTCAGTTCTAGTTCAGTTCTAGTTCAGTTCTAGTTCAGTTCTAGTTCATTCTAGTTCTAGTTCAGTTCTAGTTCAGTTCTAGTTCAGTTCTAGTTCAGTTTCTAGTTCAGTTCTAGTTCAGTTCTAGTTCAGTTCTAGTTCAGTTCTAGTTCAGTTCTAGTTCAGTTCTAGTTCAGTTCTAGTTCAGTTCTAGTTCAGTTCTAGTTCAGTTCTAGTTCAGTTCTAGTTCAGTTCTAGTTCAGTTCTAGTTCAGTTCTAGTTCAGTTCTAGTTCAGTTCTAGTTCAGTTCTAGTTCAGTTCTAGTTCAGTCTAGTTCAGTTCTAGTTCAGTTCTAGTTCAGTTCTAGTTCAGTTCTAGTTCAGTTCTAGTTCAGTTCTAGTTCAGTTCTAGTTCGTTTTAGTTCAGTTCTAGTTCAGTTCTAGTTCAGTTTCTAGTTCAGTTCTAGTTCAGTTCTAGTTCAGTTCAGTTCAGTCTAGTTCAGTTCTAGTTCAGTTCTAGTTCAGTTCTAGTTCAGTTCTAGTTTAGTTCTATTTAGTTCTAGTTCAGTTCTAGTTCAGTTCTAGTTCAATTCTAGTTCAGTTCTAGTTCAGTTCTAGTTCAGTTCTAGTTCAGTTCTAGTTCAGTTTCTAGTTCAGTTCTAGTTCAGTTCTAGTTCAGTTCTAGTTCAGTTCTAGTTCAGTTCTAGTTCAGTTCTAGTTCATTCTAGTTCAGTTCTAGTTCAGTTCTAGTTCAGTTCTAGTTCAGTTCTAGTTCAGTTCTAGTTCAGTTCTAGTTCAGTTCTAGTTCAGTTCTAGTTCAGTTCTAGTTCAGTTCTAGTTCAGTTCTAGTTCAGTTCTAGTTCAGTTCTAGTTCAGTTCTAGTTCAGTTCTAGTTCAGTTCTAGTTCAGTTCTAGTTCAGTTCTAGTTCAGTTCTAGTTCAGTTCTAGTTCAGTTCTAGTTCAGTTCTAGTTCAGTTCTAGTTCAGTTCTAGTTCAGTTCTAGTTCAGTTCTAGTTCAGTTCTAGTTCAGTTCTAGTTCAGTTCTAGTTCAGTTCTAGTTCAGTTCTAGTTCAGTTCTAGTTCAGTTCTAGTTCAGTTCTTTCAGTTCTAGTTCAGTTCTAGTTCAGTTCTAGTTCAGTTCTAGTTCAGTTCTAGTTCAGTTCTAGTTCAGTTCTAGTTCAGTTCTAGTTCAGTTTCTAGTTCAGTTCTAGTTCAGTTCTAGTTCAGTTCGTTCAGGCGAGGGCGGGCGAGGGCAGGGCTAGGGCGAGTGCAGGGCTAGGGCGGCGAGTTCAGGTCTAGGTCAGGGCTAGGTCAGGGCAGTGCAGTTCTAGTTCAGTCGAGGCAGGGCGAGTGCAGGCGAGGTCAGGTCGGCAGTTCTAGGTAGTTCTAGTCCAGGCAGTCTAGGGCAGGTCAGTTCAGTTCTAGTCAGTGCTAGTTCAGTTCTAGTTCAGTTCTAGTGTCAGTTTCGAGGCAGTTCAGTTCAGTTCAGTTCTAGTTCAGTTCGAGTTCAGTTTCTATTCAGTTCTGTTCAGTTATAGTTCAGTTCTCAGTTCAGTTCTAGTTCAGTTCTAGTTCAGTTCTAGTTCAGTTCTAGTTCAGTTCTAGTTCAGTTCTAGTTCAGTTCTAGTTCAGTCTAGTTCAGTTCTAGTTCAGTTCTAGTTCAGTTCTAGTTCAGTTCTAGTTCAGTTCTAGTTCAGTTCTAGTTCAGTTCTAGTTCAGTTCTAGTTCAGTTCTAGTTCAGTTCTAGTTCAGTTCTAGTTCTAGTTCAGTTCTAGTTCAGTTCTAGTTCTAGTTCAGTTCTAGTTCAGTTCTAGTTCAGTTCTAGTTCAGTTCTAGTTCAGTTCTAGTTCAGTTCTAGTTCAGTTCTAGTTCAGTTCTAGTTCAGTTCTAGTTCAGTTCTAGTTCAGTTTTAGTTCAGTTCTAGTTCAGTTCTAGTTCAGTTCTAGTTCAGTTCTAGTTCAGTTCTAGTTCAGTTCTAGTTCAGTTCTAGGTCAGTTCTAGGTCAGTTCTAGTTCAGTTCTAGTTCAGTTCTAGTTCAGTTCTAGTTCAGTTCTAGTTCAGTTCTAGTTCAGTTCTAGTTCAGTTCTAGTTCAGTTCTAGTTCAGTTCTAGTTCAGTTCTAGTTCAGTTCTAGTTCAGTTCTAGTTCAGTTCTAGTTCAGTTCTAGTTCAGTTCTAGTTCAGTTCTAGTTCAGTTCTAGTTCAGTTCTAGTTCAGTTCTAGTTCAGTTCTAGTTCAGTTCTAGTTCAGTTCTAGTTCAGTTCTAGTTCAGTTCTAGTTCAGTTCTAGTTCAGTTCTAGTTCAGTTCTAGTTCAGTTCTAGTTCAGTTCTAGTTCAGTTCTAGTTCAGTTCTAGTTCAGTTCTAGTTCAGTTCTAGTTCAGTTCTAGTTCAGTTCTAGTTCAGTTCTAGTTCAGTTCTAGTTCAGTTCTAGTTCAGTTCTAGTTCAGTTTTAGTTCAGTCCTTGTTCAGTTTTATTTCTAGTTCAGTCCTTGTTCAGTTTTAGTTCTAGCTCAGTTTTATTTCTAGTTCAGTTTTAGTTCTAGTTCAGTTCTAGTTCAGTTTTAATACAGTTTTAGTTTAGTTCTAGTCTATTGTACAGTCTAGGCTCAGTTTAGAGTCCACACTATAGTCTATATTTCATTCTTCAGAATAGACAGCAACCGATTTTTCTGAAAATTCTAAACAAGTTGAAGACATTTTTATATTTTATATTGAGTTCAATTTAGCTACAGGGAGTTCACCACTTCCAATTATATTTTTCTAATTTATTCCATTTATAACGATTATTTATGGTAATTCAAAGAAGCAGAAAATGGTGAGCCATAATTCATCTTTAATAAACAACCTGTGGCTGTTGGTAATAAAAAAGGAAATACCCATTAAAATATATAAGGATTTATTTGCTATAAAAAAAATAAAAGCTGTGAAGCGTTCAAAAGGAAAAATTAGGGGAAAAATAATAACTAAACCCGTGGTCAGTGCTAAGAAAACAGTCAGAAAATTTAGTTTTTTACATAAATATACATGTGTACTTTATAGTATGTGTAAAGAATTTGCAGATTGCCCTCTTAAAAACAAATTGTTCCATATTGCTACATTTATAGTCTAAATAAAGGCCATAAACAATAGACTGATAAATACTCGTTATCCTTGTAACATTTGTTAGGTTTTAAAAGCAATTTTTCCCCCCTATAATTTCCAATATATTTTTCCTTAAAATTTCAACAAAACTAACATTTAATCTAAATGGAATGCGTGTGTACAGATGATTTCCTCTTAAGCTTTTTACAAATATTTACATTTCCTCTGCTGTACACATACATATGATGTGATGAATCCTAGAGATTATGATGATAATGATGTCTATTCTGATGGTCCTGATGGTCATTATTTCATTTCATATTTATGATTGCTTGTTCAATCAACCATTCATCTAGTTTTGTAGTGATATTTGTTTAAGTATAGCAATCAATAAATTCTATAGAAAACTTAAATATCGTTATAGGGCTGGCAAAATAGTTGGCAGTTTTCAGGAGAAAAACGAAACTATTAATTTTTTACTAGAAGGCAGTTTGGCCAAAACATTTTTCTAACATTTACACTTAAGTCTTTTTGATGTCAAGGCATCGATATGTAGTTTTAACTGTAAATGCTATCATAAAGATAGACCTACAGAGGTCATTATTATGAAAAACTAAACATACATCTATAAATATTTATTTGTTAGTTTTTTATGTAAATATCAATGAAGCAAAATCAAGAGCAAACAAAAAATTCGAGAAGATGAATTGATAAATGTTTACAAACTATAAAGAGAACTTTAACACACTCATATTACACAGCTATAAAATTCTCACACATATACACACACAGAAATATCTCTATAGAATTTTTTTTTTCCTACTTTTATTCTGTTGTCCTCCATTCACACATTGATATAAAAAGAAAATTTAAAAAAGCGAAATGCTGATGTTGGCATAGCAAATCGTTAAGCATTGAATGGAAAATAATAAAAGGGACAAAAAAAAAAAAAACAGAAATCAATGTATAGAATTGATAACAGTGATTTAAAGAATTGTTTGTTGTACTAACTAAAAAGCAGATAATTTAATATAAAGCAAAATAAACAGCCTGAAGTATTCTTTGATTTCAGTGAATAGTGATGGAGAGAGTAATAATAATACTATGCAATTTGTTAACCCTTCCTCATGGTAAAATGGTCTTTCTTTCCGCCTATTTGTCTACCTGTCATTCTATCTTTCGTATGTTTGTTGAAAACAATTCTCTGAAGACCCCAGATATCTTCGATGACTTAAAGAGTTATTTACCTACAAGGAAGTAAAGAAAGAGCTCTGGGTAGTGTAGAAATCTTCCGTATTCAAAGAAATCGTAACTCTGCTTCAAATCCCTTTTTGAAAGATGTTGAATGTTCTGAGAATTCCTAGGGAGAGAGAATTGGGCGTTTTGAAAAGGATGTAATCAGAATCTTTTCGTTTCTGAAGTGCGATTTACTATGTTACTTTGGTAAACCGCACTTTGGTATTATTGCAATACTTCTAGTCTTGTTGCGACTATTAACTGGAGAAGTCATTCCTAGGAGTCTTTCGTGGTCTGTCTATAATACTTCAGAACCTGTTACTGTGGGAGTCGGTTGCCCGCAGGATTTATTCTAAACTGAAGGAGTCATTCTTTGGATCTGTCTATAGAACCTGATAATCTGTATTCGGTTGTCCGCAGGATTCATTCTGTACCTGCTACTGGTTGTAGTCCGTTCGGACCCTGTTAAAAGACTAATGCTATCGCCGGGAGTCAGTTGTCCGCAGAAGGAGTCATTCTTTGAAGTCTTTAGACTCAAAGTCTGTCTATAAGACCTCATAATCAGTTATTATGAGAGTCGGTTGTCCGCAGGATTCATCCTAAACTCGAGAAGTCTTTCTTTGGTTTCTTTCGAATCGCGGTTTGCCCATAGAACCTCATAATCTGTTACTACGGGAATCGGTTGTCCGCAGGATTCATCCTGTACCGGCTATTGGTTGAGGTCCGTTTGGAGTTAGAAACCTAAAGCGTAAATGGAGAATGTTTGTTAAAAGACTAATGTTGTTGCCGGGAGTCGGTTGTCCGCAGAAGGAGTCATTCCTTGGAGTCTTTTAACTCAAAGTCTGTCTATAAAACCTCATAATCAGTTATTATGGAAGTCAGTTGTCCGCAGTATTCGCCCTAAACTGGAAGAGTCATTCTTTGGTTTCTTTCGTCTCGGAGTCTGTCTATAGAATTTCGTAATCTGTTACTACGGGAATCGGTTGTCCTGTACCGGCTTTTGATTAAGGTCCGTAAGGGGTTAAAAACCTAAAGAGCAGAAAGAGAATATTAGTTTAAAGACTAATGCTACTGCCAGGAGTCGGTTGGCCTTTCGACTGGCAATCTGTCTATGAAACCTTATAATCTGTTACTATGGGAGTCGGTTGTTCGCATCATTCTGTACCGGCTGCTGATTGAGGTCTGTTCGATGTTAAAAACCTAAAGTGCAGAAAGAGAATGTTAGTACGGGAGTCGGTTGTTCGCAGGATTCACCTGTACCGGCTATTGGTTGAGGTCCGTTTGGGGTTAATAACCTAAATCATAGATAGAGAATGTTTGTAAAAAGGCTAATGCTCTTGCTGGGAGTCGGCAGAAGAAGTCATTCTTTGGAGTCTTTCGAATCAAAGTCTGTCTATAAAACCTCATAGTCAGTTATTATGGGAATCGGTTGTCCGCATCCTGTATCGGATATTGGTTGAGATCCGTTTTGGTATCGAAAACCTAAGCTCAGAAAGAGAATGTTAGTTAAAAACCGATGATGCTGTCGGGAGTCGGTTTTCCGCAGGATTAAGGTCCGTTTTAGGTTAAAACCCTCAGAAATGGAATATTAGTTAAAGAATTATGCTTTTGCTGTGCAACATTATCTCTCAGAGGATTGTCTGCGGTTCTAAATGTTGTTTAACAAAAGAATGCATGTAGGTGGTACTTTTCGGTCTTCCAAATATGTCACTCCTTCAGTATGGTTGTGGATTGTTATTGAGGAATACTTAAGATATGATCTGAAGATTGCCTGGCAGCAAATAATGGGACATGAGCAAAATGCTTTTGATATCCGGCTTCTAACTAAGTGTTCTTGTGACAGACTTCTCTGGGATGTAGTTGAAAAAGTACCAGTGTAGGATATGGCTACATGTCAGATTTCCCTTTCTGTCACAAGCAGAGCTTAATCGAATTAAATACAAGATCAAAATCGGCCACACGAAGCAAATTGCCTTTCCGATCGAATTAAAGACAGGATCAGCGCTAATCTAATCGACAATTCCTTTCCTAGCAATAAATAATCGTTTTACATTTACATTGGTTTCCTAGAACTCAGGGGCGTATGAGTATTATGAAAACTTCAATTTTGTTAATTTAACGTTTTCATACGCTGTGATGATGTAAAGACTAGTTATTTCAAATCGTTCAATAAATATCAACAAATTTCTATTTAATCTTAACTTTTCTCTTAGTAATTCGTAGCAACAAATCTATTATTTAATCTTATTTTAAATCCAAACAATTTCAATTTAATTTGAAATGCGTTTTACTTCTCTCTTCTTCAAATACAAGTTTTAACACCTCGAATACAAACAACGGAACTTTAACTCCTAATACACCACAATTGTAAGCAATAGCCATTGTAAATCATCCTCCTTTCCATTGTTGAAATTCTTTTAAATGTTCCTCTTCCAACTAAACTGACAATCAGCCGTGTCCCAGGCACACAATCATGACGTGTTTAAAAAAATCTTCACTGATTTTCAACAATAGCTTAGAGCTGTAAATGCAGCAACGGAACAGTGAAAAAAACACGAAACCAACAAATCACATTTTATTTGATTTGAAATAAAGAAACCAACAGCTAGAATCTATACAAGTGGAATAAAAGAGTGAACGAAATGTATTCAGGCGTAAAAAAAAAAAGAAATTCAATGAAAAATCAGCAGAATAATATACACAACAAAAAAATCAAAATTCTATGGCAACATTTTTTCTATATTTATGTTCACTTATTTTTTGGTTTAGAAATATTTAAATATAATACGCAAATTTTTTTTTGTAGTTTATAAACTTTTCTTTTGCCTTGCACATGAATAAATTGATTCCATGTGTTTTGTGTGTATTTTTTTCCAACTATTTTCTGCATTTCCTCAAAATGCATTTCTGTAGAGTTTATTTTTTTTTTATAAAGAGTGATTCCATATGTATTTAGTCCAACTGTTGTATGGAAATGTGGTTTGTTGAGGTACCAAAGTATTAGCATTATACTTCATATGCATACGTACACATGTTTGTTCAGATATATGTACTCCCATAAAATTTTCATACATCCTCATCTTTATCATCATAATCATCTACATGACGATGAAGATTTTGGTCATGATGATGACGATAATGTTGTTTTTCAAATGAAACGCATTAATGTCAAGCCCTTACATATACTCAAGTAGGTATAGGTATACAAATTTAAACAGATTTGTGGGAGAAAAAGAAGAAGGCGCACTTCCTACCCCGAAGTTTACAATCCTACTTCTCTTCGATTACACATGGACAATATAGATAATAAACTAGTCTCTAGTCTAGTCTATAGTCTAGTCTATAGTCTAGTCTATAGTCTAGTCCATAGTCTATAGTTAGTCTATAGTCTAGTCTATAGTCTAGTCTATAGTCTAGTCTATAGTCTAGTCTATAGTCTAGTCTATAGTCTATAGTCTAGTCTATAGTCTAGTCTATAGTCTAGTCTATAGTCTAGTCTATAGTCTAGTCTATAGTCTAGTCTATAGTCTATAGTCTAGTCTATAGTCTAGTCTATAGTCTAGTCTATAGTCTAGTCTATAGTCTAGTCTATAGTCTAGTCATAGTCTAGTCTATAGTCTAGTCTATAGTCTAGTCTATAGTCTAGTCTATAGTCTAGTCTATAGTCTAGTCTATAGTCTAGTCTATAGTCTAGTCTATAGTCTAGTCTATAGTCTAGTCTATAGTCTAGTCTATAGTCTAGTCTATAGTCTAGTCTATAGTCTAGTCTATCATAGTCTAGTCTATGTCTAGTTATAGTCTAGTCTATAGTCTAGTCTATAGTCTAGTCTATAGTCTAGTCTATAGTCATAGTCTATAGTCTAGTCTAATCTAGTCTAGTCTAGTAGTCTAGTCTATAGTCTAGTCTATAGTCTAGTCTATAGTCTAGTCTAAGTTAGTCATAGTCAGTCTATAGTCTAGTCTATAGTCTAGTCTATTAGTCTAGTCTATACGTCTAGTCTATAGTCTAGTCTATAGTGTCTAGTCTATAGTCTAGTCTATAGTCTAGTCTATAGTCTAGTCTATAGTCTCGTCTATAGTCTAGTCTATAGTCTAGTTCTATAGTCGTCTAGTCTATAGTCTAGTCTATAGTCTAGTCTATAGTCTAGTCTATAGTCTAGTCTATAGTCTAGTCTATAGTCTAGTCTATAGTCTAGTCTATAGTCTAGTCTATTAGTCTAGTCTATAGTCTAGTCTATAGTCTAGTCTATAGTCTAGTCTATAGTCTAGTCTATAGTCTAGTCTATAGTCTAGTCTATAGTCTAGTCTATAGTCTAGTCTATAGTCTAGTCTATAGTCTAGTCTATAGTCTAGTCTATAGTCTAGTCTATAGTCTAGTCTATAGTCTAGTCTATAGTCTAGTCTATAGTCTAGTCTATAGTCTAGTCTATAGTCTAGTCTATAGTCTAGTCTATAGTCTAGTCTATAGTCTAGTCTATAGTCTAGTCTATAGTCTAGTCTATAGTCTAGTCTATAGTCTAGTCTATAGTCTAGTCTATAGTCTAGTCTATAGTCTAGTCTATAGTCTAGTCTATAGTCTAGTCTATAGTCTAGTCTATAGTCTAGTCTATAGTCTAGTCTATAGTCTAGTCTATAGTCTAGTCTATAGTCTAGTCTATAGTCTAGTCTATAGTCTAGTCTATAGTCTAGTCTATAGTCTAGTCTATAGTCTAGTCTATAGTCTAGTCTATAGTCTAGTCTATAGTCTAGTCTATAGTCTAGTCTATGTCTAGTCTATAGTCTAGTCTAGTCTAGTCTATAGTCTAGTCTATAGTCTAGTCTATAGTCTAGTCTATAGTCTAGTCTATAGTCTAGTCTATAGTAGTCTATAGTCTAGTCTAGTCTAGTCTAGTCTAGTCTAGTCTAGTCTAGTCTAGTCTAGTCTAGTCTAGTCTAGTCTAGTCTAGTCTATAGTCTAGTCTAGTCTAGTCTATAGTCTATAGTCTAGTCTAGTCTAGTCTAGTCTATAGTCTAGTCTAGTCTATAGTCTAGTCTAGTCTATAGTCTAGTCTAGTCTATAGTCTAGTCTAGTCTATAGTCTAGTCTAGTCTATAGTCTAGTCTAGTCTATAGTCTAGTCTAGTCTATAGTCTAGTCTAGTCTATAGTCTAGTCTAGTCTAGTCTAGTCTAGTCTAGTCTAGTCTAGTCTAGTCTATAGTCTAGTCTAGTCTATAGTCTAGTCTAGTATAGTCTGTAGTCTAGTCTAGTCTAGTCTAGTCTAGTCTAGTCTAGTCTAGTCTAGTCTAGTCTAGTCTAGTAGTCTAGTCTAGTCTAGTCTAGTCTAGTCTAGTCTAGTCTAGTCTAGTCTAGTCTAGTCTATAGTCTAGTCTAGTCTATAGTCTAGTCTAGTCTAGTCTATAGTCTAGTCTAGTCTAGTCTAGTCTATAGTCTAGTCTAGTCTAGTCTAGTCTAGTCTATAGTCTAGTCTAGTCTAGTCTATAGTCTAGTCTAGTCTAGTCTATAGTCTAGTCTAGTCTAGTCTATAGTCTAGTCTAGTCTAGTCTAGTCTAGTCTAGTCTATAGTCTAGTCTAGTCTATAGTCTAGTCTAGTCTAGTCTAGTCTAGTCTAGTCTAGTCTAGTCTAGTCTAGTCTAGTCTAGTCTAGTCTAGTCTATAGTCTAGTCTAGTCTATAGTCTAGTCTAGTCTATAGTCTAGTCTATAGTCTAGTCTAGTCTAGTCTAGTCTATAGCCTAGTCTTTAGTCTAGTCTTTAGTCTAGTCTTTAGTCTAGTCTATAGCCTAGTCTATAGTCTAGTCTATAGTCTAGTCTATAGTCTAGTCTATAGTCTAGTCTATAGTCTAGTCTATAGTCTAGTCTTTAGTCTAGTCTATAGTCTAGTCTATAGTCTAGTCTATAGTCTAGTCTATAGTCTAGTCTATAGTCTAGTCTATAGTCTAGTCTATAGTCTAGTCTATAGTCTAGTCTATAGTCTAGTCTATAGTCTAGTCTATAGTCTAGTCTATAGTCTAGTCTATAGTCTAGTCTATAGTCTAGTCTATAGTCTAGTCTATAGTCTAGTCTATAGTCTAGTCTATAGTCTAGTCTATAGTCTAGTCTATAGTCTAGTCTATAGTCTAGTCTATAGTCTAGTCTATAGTCTAGTCTATAGTCTAGTCTATAGTCTAGTCTATAGTCTAGTCTATAGTCTAGTCTATAGTCTAGTCTATAGTCTAGTCTATAGTCTAGTCTATAGTCTAGTCTATAGTCTAGTCTATAGTCTAGTCTATAGTCTAGTCTATAGTCTAGTCTATAGTCTAGTCTATAGTCTAGTCTATAGTCTAGTCTATAGTCTAGTCTATAGTCTAGTCTATAGTCTAGTCTATAGTCTAGTCTATAGTCTAGTCTATAGTCTAGTCTATAGTCTAGTCTATAGTCTAGTCTATAGTCTAGTCTATAGTCTAGTCTATAGTCTAGTCTATAGTCTAGTCTATAGTCTAGTCTATAGTCTAGTCTATAGTCTAGTCTATAGTCTAGTCTATAGTCTAGTCTATAGTCTAGTCTATAGTGTAGTCTATAGTCTAGTCTATAGTCTAGTCTATAGTCTAGTCTATAGTCTAGTGTATAGTCTAGTCTATAGTCTAGTCTATAGTCTAGTCTATAGTCTAGTCTATAGTCTAGTCTATAGTCTAGTCTATAGTCTAGTCTATAGTCTAGTCTATAGTCTAGTCTATAGTCTAGTCTATAGTCTAGTCTATAGTCTAGTCTATAGTCTAGTCTATAGTCTAGTCTATAGTCTAGTCTATAGTCTAGTCTATAGTCTAGTCTATAGTCTAGTCTATAGTCTAGTCTATAGTCTAGTCTATAGTCTAGTCTATAGTCTAGTCTATAGTCTAGTCTATAGTCTAGTCTATAGTCTAGTCTATAGTCTAGTCTATAGTCTAGTCTATAGTCTAATCTATATAGTCTAGTCTATATAGTCTAGTCTATAGTCTAGTCTATAGTATAGTCTATAGTCTAGTCTATAGTTTGGTCTATTGTTTAGTCTATAGTTTAGTCTATAGTCTAGTCTTCCAAAAGTTTTAAAATTAAAGTTGCTCTACTTTTGTCTGTCACTGTTTTTGTTTTAAAGCAACAACAACATTCACATATGTGTAAACTACATTTGTAATCTTCTCATTCGCATTCATGTTCTCTTTTATTATTATTTTTGTTGCATTTTTTAAAAATTTACAGTTGCTTGCCTGTAGCTTCCTGTGTTTCATGTGGTCGTAGTCTTCTTCACTCTCGCTCTACCTCATTTTCACCGAATTGTGCGTGGGTTTTGCATACATACATACACATGTTCCTATGAAATTCATTCCAAACTACTATATAGAACAGTTTTAAATGCTTTAAATGGTTAACCACCATGTCCTTCATACACTGCATCATGCACAAATACGGATGTAGATTTTATGGAATATTATGGCTTTTTTTATAGAAATGTGAGAGGAAAAAATTTCACATAAATAAATAAGAGACATAAGCATATATAGAGATGCATTAATATTTGTTTAAAATGAAAATGTAAGTTTGAAATTTTCGTTAAAATAAAAAATAAACGAAAAATAACAAAGGATTCGGTTTTAGCTTTGAAGTATTTTTTTTTAAATAAGTACTTAACGATGAGGGCTTTGTAAACAAACTATTTGAAAAGGGGAAATTTAAAGAATTTAGAAGTATTTACAAATTAATTTCATATCGAAAATTCGAAATTATTTTTGAAGATTGTTAAAATAATTTTATAAGAATTTCTTCCTCTAGTTCGAACAATAGTTTTAGATCGGTCTATATTGAGTGTAACGATCGTGGGTACTTTCTTTTATAATCATGCATTTTCCTGTCCTTTGAGCTATAGTCCTAGATCAATCTATATCGAACGTAACGATTGTGCAAATTCATTTTTGAGTAATGATCTTAAAATGTTTTTATTGCTGTCACTTCGTTTTCTTAGGAACGATCATCAGTTGCTTTTGAGTGAAACGATCGTGGATCTATATTGAGTGTAATGATCGTGGATCTTCCTCTACTTTAGTCTTAGATCAGTCTATAAAGAGGGTAACTATCGTGGATAATTCTCTATTGTGAGTAATGATCTTTAAATTTTCTTTATTGCGATCACTTCGTTTTCTTAGGAACGATCATGAATTGCTATTGAGTAAAACGATCGTTGATCTTCCTCTATTTCGAAGAATAGTCCTAGATCAGTCTATATTGAGTGTAATGATCGTGGTTAATTTCTGTAATAATGATGCATCTTCCTCTCCTTCGAACGATAATGATCGTGGATAACTCTCTATTGAGAGTAATGATCATGCATTTTGCTGTACTGCAATCATTTCCTTTTCTTAGAACGATCATCAGTTGCTATTGAGTGTAACGATCGTGGATCTTCCTCTACCTCGAACAATAGTCCTAGATTAGTCTATATCTATATTGAATGTAACGATCGTGGATAATTCTCTATTGTAAGTAATGATCATTAAGTTTTCTTTAATGCGATAATTTCCTTTTCATAGAAACGATCACCAGGTGCTATTGATTGAAACTATTATGGATCTTCCTCTATTTCGAAGAATAGTCCTAGATCAGTCTATATTGAGTGTAATGATCGTGGTTAATTTATGTATTAATAATGCATCTTCCTCTCCTTCGAACGATAGTCCTAAATCAATCTATATTGAACGTAATGATCGTGGACAATTCTCTGTTGTGAGTAATGATCATGAGTTTTTCTTTACTGCAGTTGCTATTGAGTGTAACGATCGTGGATCTTCCTCTACTTCAAACCATTATCATGGATTAGTCTATATCTATATTGAATGTAACGATCGTTGATAATTCTCTATTGTAAGTAATGGTCATGAATTTTTCTTTAATGCGATCATTTCCTTTTCTTAGAAACGATCATCAGTTGCTATTGAGTGAATCTATCATGGATCTTGCACTACCTCGAACAATAGTCCTAGATCAGTTTATATTGAGTGTAACGATCGCTGATAATTTCTGTAAAAATCATACATCTTCCTCTCCTTCGAACAATAGTCCTAAATCAATCTATATTGAATGTAACGATCGTGGATAATTGTGAATTATGAATTTTTCTTTACTGCGATCATTTCCTTTTCTTTCTTTTCTTAGAAACGATCATCAGTTGCTATTGAGTGTAACGATCGTAGATAATTATCTATTGTGAGTAATGATCATGCATTTTTCTTTACTGCGATCATTTTCTTTTCTTAGAAACGATCATCAGTTTTTATTGCGATCGTGAATATTCCTCTACTTCGAACAATAGTCCTAAATAGATATC
>NW_023997050.1:0-27575 GCF_015586225.1 Lucilia sericata | reverse complement strand
CTAGTCTATAGTCTAGTCTATAGTCTAGTCTAGTCTAGTCTATATAGTCTAGTCTATAGTCTAGTCTATAGTCTAGTCTATAGTCTAGTCTATAGTCTAGTCTATAGTCTAGTCTATAGTCTAGTCTATAGTCTAGTCTATAGTCTAGTCTATAGTCTAGTCTATAGTCTAGTCTATAGTCTAGTCTATAGTCTAGTCTATAGTCTAGTCTATAGTCTAGTCTATAGTCTAGTCTATAGTCTAGTCTATAGTCTAGTCTATAGTCTAGTCTATAGTCTAGTCTATAGTCTAGTCTATAGTCTAGTCTATAGTCTAGTCTATAGTCTAGTCTATAGTCTAGTCTATAGTCTAGTCTATAGTCTAGTCTATAGTCTAGTCTATAGTCTAGTCTATAGTCTAGTCTATAGTCTAGTCTATCTATAGTCTAGTCTATAGTCTAGTCTATAGTCTAGTCTATAGTCTAGTCTATAGTCTAGTCTATAGTCTAGTCTATAGTCTAGTCTATAGTCTAGTCTATAGTCTAGTCTATAGTCTATAGTCTAGTCTATAGTCTAGTCTATAGTCTAGTCTATAGTCTAGTCTATAGTCTAGTCTATAGTCTAGTCTATAGTCTAGTCTATAGTCTAGTCTATAGTCTAGTCTATAGTCTAGTCTATAGTCTAGTCTATAGTCTAGTCTATAGTCTAGTCTATAGTCTAGTCTATAGTCTAGTCTATAGTCTAGTCTATAGTCTAGTCTATAGTCTAGTCTATAGTCTAGTCTATAGTCTAGTCTATAGTCTAGTCTATAGTCTAGTCTATAGTCTAGTCTATAGTCTAGTCTATAGTCTAGTCTATAGTCTAGTCTATAGTCTAGTCTATAGTCTAGTCTATAGTCTAGTCTATAGTCTAGTCTATAGTCTAGTCTATAGTCTAGTCTATAGTCTAGTCCTAGTCTATAGTCTAGTCTATAGTCTAGTCTATAGTCCTAGTCTATAGTCTAGTCCATAGTCTAGTCTATAGTCTAGTCCATAGTCTAGTCTATAGTCTAGTCTAGAGGTCTAGTCAGAGTCTAGTCTAGAGTCTAGTCTAGAGTCTAGTCTAGTGTCTAGTCTAGAGTCTAGTCTAGAGTCTAGTCTAGAGTCTCTATAGTCGACTCTATTGCCGACTCTATAGTCGACTCTTTAGTCGACTTTATATTCGACTTATTATCGAATCTATAGTATACTACATAGTCGACTCTATAGTAGACTATATAGTAGACTATATAGTCGACTCTATAGTAGACTATATAGTCGGACTCTACAGTAGACTATATAGTCGACGCTATTAGACTATATAGTCGACTTTATACAGACTGTATAGTCGACTCTATAGTAGACTATATAGTCGACTCTATAGTAGACTATATAGTCGATTCCATAGTAGACTATATGGTCGGCTCTATAGTAGACTATATAGTCGACTCTATAGTAGACTATATAGTCGACTCTATAGTAGACTATATAGTAAACTATATAGTCGACACTATTGTTGACTCTATAATGGGCTGTATAGCAGACACTTAAGTCAACTCTTTAGATGACTCTTTAGTCGACCCTATAGTAGACTATATACTCGGCTCTATAGTAGACAATATAGTCGACTCTATAGTAGACTACGTAGTCGACACTACTGTTGACTCTAAAGTCGACATTATAGTCGACTCTATAGGCGTCACCATAATCAACTCTATGTATAGTGGACTCTATAGTTGACCCTATAGTTGACTCTGTAGTTGACCCTATAGTCGACTTTATTCGAGTCTATAGTCAACTTTTTAGTAGACTCTTTAGTCAATACTATAGTCCAACCTATAGTCGACTCTATAGTTGACTCTATAGTCGACATTATAGTCGACTCTATTGTCGATATAGGGTTTTTCAAATTATTTCACTCGTTTTTATGGGAAACCCTTAATTATTTCAACAAGTTTTTTGTTTTTATTCAGCTTAAATTTTATTATATCGTATGTCACTCTCAATTCCAAGTATTTAATTATTTCGGAAAAAAAGCAACTCAATTAAAAAAAGACAATACAATTTTTGTGCAAAAAATAAAATTATAATAATGAACGAAAGGAAAAAAAAACTGCAAACACAAACAATTTAAAATGATTGAAGTATTTTCATGTGTGTGGAATATTTTGGTGACATAATAAAATTAAACAATATTAAATAATAATCGTAACAGTAATAAATAACAATAAGATAAATAAAAAAAAATCCGCCGCAATAGAGAATAATAAATAAATTAATTAATTTATCAGAGGTAAATAAAACTATTAGATTTTTCTGGAGTTCTTTACATTTTCTACTTTAAAATTTTACGCCAAATCTCTAACTAAATATTTGTGAATAAATTCTTTTCTCGCTAATAATTAAAAATATTTCGTATATAATTTCAAAGTAAATAACAATTTTTTTTTTTTTTAGATAAAAAGTATAAATCTCTGTGCAAATTTCCGTTGTATTTATTTACAATTGTCTAAGAAAATTTAAAAAGATGTATTTATGGTTACAGGCTTTCCAAGAATTTTAATTTTTTTAAATTCCAATTTCCGGTATCTTTGGGGAAAATCTCTTAAGACGATTTTTTTATATAAAATTTTTATCATGTTTATAGTTCTTTATATTGACATTTTGAAATTTAAACTATTTAAATACATACACACATTTTTCACAATTGGACTTTAACATAACGGGAAAAGTTTTATGATTCATAAAAATTTTTATTATCGTAAATTTAAATTAAGTATTTGAAAGATAAATGTTTCTTCAAATATTATATATTAAGAATAATACAACAGAATTTTACAGAATTTTCTAATTGTTTTTGAGAAATTTTCATTCATACTAGAACTGAACTAGAACTGAACTAGAACTGAACTAGAACTGAACTAGAACAGAACTTGAACAGAACTAGAATTGAACTAGAACTGAACTAGAACTGAACTAGAACTGAACTAGAACTGAACTAGAACTGAACTAGAACAGAACTGGAACAGAACTAGAATTGAACTAGAACAGAACTAGAACAGAACTAGAACAGAACTAGAACAGAACTAGAACTGAACTAGAACAGAACTAGAATAGAACTAGAACTGAACTAGAACTGAACTAGAACAGAACTAGAACAGAACTAGAACAGAACTAGAACAGAACTAGAACAGAACTAGAACAGAACTAGAACAGAACTAGAACAGAACTAGAACAGAACTAGAACAGAACTAGAACAGAACTAGAACAGAACTAGAACAGAAATAGAACAGAACAGAAATAGAACAGAACTAGAACAGAACTAGAACAGAACAGAAATAGAACAGAACTAGAACAGAACTAGAATAAAACTAGAACAGAACTAGAACAGAACTATAACAGAACTAGAACTAGAACAGAACTAGAACAGAACTAGAACAGAACTAGAACAGAACTAGAACAGAACTAGAACAGAACTAGAACAGAACTAGAACAGAACTAGAACAGAACTAGAACAGAACTAGAACAGAACTAGAACAGAACTAGAACAGAACTAGAACAGAACTAGAACAGAACTAGAACAGAACTAGAACAGAACTAGAACAGAACTAGAACAGAACTAGAACAGAACTAGAACAGAACTAGAACAGAACTAGAACAGAACTAGAACAGAACTAGAACAGAACTAGAACAGAACTAGAACAGAACTAGAACAGAACTAGAACAGAACTAAAACTTAACTAAAACTGAACTACAACTGAACTAGAACTGATCTAGAACTGAACTAGAACTGAACTAGAACTGAACTAGAACTGAATTAGAACTGAACTAGAACTGAACTAGAACTGAACTACTAGAACTGAACTAGAACTGAACTAGAACTGAACTAGAACTGAACTAGAACTGAACTAGAACTGAACTAGAACTGAACTAGAACTGAACTAGAACTGAACTAGAACTGAACTAGAACTGAACTAGAACTGAACTAGAACTGACTAGAACTGAACTAGAACTGAACTAGAACTGAACTAGAACTGACTAGAACTGAACTAGAACTGAGCTAGAACTGAGCTAGAACTGAACTAGAACTGAGCTAGAACTGAACTAGAACTGAACTAGAACTGAACTAAAACTGAACTAAAACTGAACTAGAACTGAACTAGAACTGAACTAGAACTGAACTAGAACTGAACTAGAACTGAACTAGAACTGAACTAGAACTGAACTAGAACTGAACTAGAACTGAACTAGAACTGAACTAGAACTGAACTAGAACTGAACTAGAACTGAACTTGAACTGAACTAGAACTGAACTAGAACTGAACTAGAACTGAACTAGAACTGAACTAGAACTGAACTAGAACTGAACTAGAACTGAACTAGAACTGAACTAGAACTGAACTAAAACTGAACTAGAACTGAACTAGAACTGAACTAGAACTAGATCTGAACTAGAACTAGAACTGAACTAGAACTGCAATAATAAATTTATGAAAATTAAAAGATATTGGAAATCCAACTGGAAATGTCTTCGTTATGCAATTGGAAATGATGTAATGATGCTAATCAATCTGGTTTTAATTCTCCAAAATTTGGAAATCTTTAATTGTTTTTCGTTTTACAATATCAACAACATTAACGTGAACGTCATTCTTTGGTATTTCAGATGCAAATTTTATCTTAAATAGTTAACAAATAAATCAACGATGATTTGCGTGCGTCACTAACAACAAATTTGAATAAAAGATAACTGGATCTGGTGAAAATTTAAATTAAAACCAGTTATTATTGGAATTTTTGAATAGATCAAATTTAAATTGTTTCAATTTTAAGCTGCTTTTCCTAAATCTTTATTTATCGAGTAAGAGTTCAAATGGCAACCTGTAAACAGATAGTCATTGCGGTGATTTACTGAATAATGAATTTATTTAAAATAATTTTATCTGCCAAAAGATATGACGACTTCATCTTTCTCTTGGTGCACGAAGTAGTTTTAAAATCCGATGCATTTCAAACTCTGGCGCCGTTTTATAACGTTTAATATTTATGACAGCGTTTCAAAAGGATTTTTGTATACATATGTAAATATGTAATTACCATTATCAGCTTTTATCCTGTTAAAAATTATGTATTGATAAAACAAATGAGGGCTTAGGTAGTCCTATAATAAATAAGATCTTAAACGAATTTATTTCATTTGAAAATATTTTCTAATATTATATTTTATTTTCAATATTATCGGCAAAACGCCAACGGTTACGATACGTTATCAATTTTACATTAACATTATACCTATTACAACTTGATTAAAATACCTGTCACCCAACTAAAACCATTTGCCGCAACATGACATTTTAAGCCTGTCATAAAAAATAAATGTTAATCTAACTAATTAGTAGCGCAGGGCTGTAAAACAAATTTGCAACAGAGCATTTTTCCCAACAATTTACGATATAAAAAATAACAAAACAGAACTGCGCACCAAATGAGAGAAAAACGCCACACTCTTATGTAAAGAGAGAAAATAAAGTGGGAGAGAGGAAATTTCATTGAATAAATCCTAAAGATACAAAAGAAAACATGTGTAAAAAAGGTTAAGTGCTCTTATCAAGAACAGCTGATTAGTACATTAGCTCGTTCTACTAGTACATATAAAATGTATCTAAGAAATAGAAAATTTATTTTACAAAAAGTAATTGCACCAGGCATGGAAAATTGAAATTTTGAAATGGTACTAATTTATAACAAATTGAGTGCTCTTAGATTTTAAAATGCTAAACCGATAGACTATGGACTAGCTTATAGACAACACTATGGAATAGACTATAGACTAGACTATAGACTAGACTATAGACTAGACTATAGACTAGACTATAGACTAGACTATAGACTAGACTATAGACTAGACTATAGACTAGACTATAGACTATACTATAGACTATAGACTAGACTATAGACTAGACTATAGACTGACTATAGACTAGACTATAGACTAGACTATAGACTACACTATAGACTAGACTATAGACTAGACTATAGACTAGACTATAGACTAGACTATAGACTAGACTATAGACTAGACTATAGACTAGACTATAGACTAGACTATAGACTAGACTATAGACTAGACTATAGACTACTATAGACTAGACTATAGACTAGACTATAGACTAGACTATAGACTAGACTATAGACTAGACTATAGACTAGACTATAGACTAGACTATAGACTAGACTATAGACTAGACTATAGACTAGACTATAGACTAGACTATAGACTAGACCTATAGACTAGACTATAGACTAGACTATAGACTAGGACTATAGACTAGACTATAGACTAGACTATAGACTAGACTATAGACTAGACTATAGACTAGACTATAGACTAGACTATAGACTAGACTATAGACTAGACTATATAGACTAGACTATAGACTAGACTATAGACTAGGACTATAGACTAGACTATAGACTAGACTATAGACTAGACTAGACTAGACTATAGACTAGACTATAGACTAGACTATAGACTAGACTATAGACTAGACTATAGACTAGACTATAGACTAGACTATAGACTAGACTATAGACTAGACTAGACTACTATAGACTAGACTATAGACTAGACTATAGACTAGACTATAGACTAGACTATAGACTAGACTATAGACTAGACTATAGACTAGACTATAGACTAGACTATAGACTAGACTATAGACTAGACTATAGACTAGACTATAGACTAGACTATAGACTAGACTATAGACTAGACTATAGACTAGACTATAGACTAGACTATAGACTAGACTATAGACTAGACTATAGACTAGACTATAGACTAGACTATAGACTAGACTATAGACTAGACTATAGACTAGACTATAGACTAGACTATAGACTAGACTATAGACTAGACTATAGACTAGACTATAGACTAGACTATAGACTAGACTATAGACTAGACTATAGACTAGACTATAGACTAGACTATAGACTAGACTATAGACTAGACAAGACTAGACTATAGACTAGACTATAGACTAGACTATAGACTAAACTATAGACTAGACTAGTCTATAGACTAGACTATAGACTAGACTATAGACTAGACTATATAGACTAGACTAGACTATAGACTAGACTATAGACTAGACTATAGACTAGACTATAGACTAGACTATAGACTAGACTATAGACTAGACTATAGACTAGACTATAGACTAGACTATAGACTAGACTATAGACTAGACTATAGACTAGACTATAGACTAGACTATAGACTAGACTATAGACTAGACTATAGACTAGACTATAGACTAGACTATAGACTAGACTATAGACTAGACTATAGACTAGACTATAGATTAGACTATAGACTAGACTATAGACTAGACTATAGACTAGACTATAGACTAGTCTATAGACTAGACTATAGACTAGACTATAGACTAGACTATAGACTAGACTATAGACTAGACTATAGACTAGACTGTAAACTGGAATATTTACTAGATATATAGACTCGACTTTAGACTATATACTAGACTATAGACTATACTGTACACTAGACTATGGACTATACTATAGATAATACTATAGACTAGACTATAGACTAGACTATAGACATACTATTGACTAGACCATAGATTAGACTATAGACTACTTATCAAAAGTTAGAAAAAGTATCGAAAATGTCATAGATTTTCTAGTGTACTAAATTTTCCATACCTGGATTACACGAAATTGTGTGAGAATAAATGAGAGAGGGAGAAAGAGTGCAAATATTTTACACTGAGAGTAAGAGAGATATTTAGTAAAAATCTTTAGGAATTTTATTAAAAGCAGTTAGTCAATTTACTCTTTACACTCAGTCTAGCCAGGCAACTCGTTTGAAGCGGACGTATTTAACGGATATAAATAGAAAACAAACTAAAAGATTATTTTAACTAAAGCGTGTGAGCAAGAAAAAAATATTATATATATACTAAGTTAATCAGAGAAGAAGAAAAAAAAATTATATGTATAATATAGAAAAGAAAAAGCTGGTGAAAAATATTTAAAAAGAAAAAATTTTACATTTTTTCAAATAAAATATTAAATAAAAAAGAAAAATATATAATAAATTTATATAAAATAACAAAAAGTTATAAAGAAAAAATAAATTTCTTTTGTAATTAAAGAAAAAAAAAATTCCATACAGAAATTTCTCAACGTAACTTCGAGATATTCGTGTATTTAAACAAGAAACGAGAAAAAAATTTTAAAGGTAAAAAATTGTACAAAAAAAAAACATAATAAAAAAATCGAAAAGATAAAATTGCAAACAAGTTTTAAGTTTTTATGTTTTTTTTTATAAAAAAAAATTTAACGTTGTATTTAAAGAAAACGAAATGTGCATAAATTTTGTTGTTGGTGTTTCGCCGTCGTCGTTGTCGTCGTCATCGTGGTTAATATTATAAATTCGTCTGTCCAGTGGTCGACGTCTTCGTTTAAGTCTATAAAACTAGTGAAGAGGCCGTGAGACAAGACAGAAAATACAAAAGAAATACAAAAAAAAAAAAAAAAAAAAACATAATAAAACATATAAATACAATAACAACAATAATTATAACGTCAGTTTTTGTGTAAGAGTGTGTGTGTTATTTCGCTTTTGTGGGGAATTTCATGAAATCTGTAAAATATTCACACTCACGCTTACACACCCCATAACCTAATCTTTTACATTTGTGCGTACGTGTTATAGTTGTTGTTTTTTAAAAAATATGCAAAAAATTTTAATAACAAATAATAGAAATTTTATAAAAGTAAACAAAAAACCCTAAACATATTATTAAAAACAAGAAAAACATAAAAAATTTTATTTAACAAACAAAATTTGTTGATATTTTTACCCTAAAATTTCTTTAAGTGTTTTCATGTTTTTTTTTCTCTTGTATCTTTAATTTTTGTGTAGTTTGTGTTGTAGTAGTTGTTATTGTTGGCGTGTTTTTTACTTTGTTCCTATTTCGCTTAGTTGTGTGTTTTCGCTGTTTTTTTTTCAATTCAATACAAAATTTTTAATTTTGTTGTCTTTGTTGCTAACAGTGTTGCCAAATAAGTGTTTTAAAGGCCAGGCTAAGAGTTTTTTTAGAAAAATTAACTTAAAACAGGAAAAAATTAAGGAAAATTGTAAAAAATGTATAAAATATTAAAAAAAGTGTAATATTTAATAAATCACAAGAAAAATATTAAATTTTTAAAATATAAACCAAATTTTCTAAAGCAGTGAGTGAAAATATTGAAAAAAAATATTCTATAAACGATTTTTAACACTAGTTGTGTTTTGTTGCTATCAATGAGTGTTAACGCTTAAAGTTAGCAACAAAACGAACATTACCTGACTTGGCATCACTCCACAGAAGAAATCTGCTAAATCTTGAAATTATTTACAATTTCTTGAAAAGGTTTTTTTATTTGGTAATTTTCTTTGATTTAAATTTTATTTTAAAATATTTTTTTATTGTTTGACATAAACACATTAATATTTGTATTTTTATTTTTGAATTGGTAGCACTTTTATCAACGTTAAAATTAACTTGTATAATTTTACACGTTAACTCCTAACGTTTATAAATTTTAAATTTATATGAAATTGCCTTTGAACGTTAGCAACAAAACACAACTACTAATAATTCTTAAAAATTTCTAAAACTATTCAGTGTAATATAATTATAACAAAATTAATTAAACAATTTTATCAATTCTTAAAAGTAATTTAATTAAATTGAAAAAAATCCTTAAATTTTAAAAACAAAGTGTTCAAAATTCTTATTTATGTGAAACCCTTGAGAAATTTATAAAATCTCATGGAGATCCCTTAAAAATGTGCATTTTCAAAATCCATTTTGAAATAAAGCGAAAGTATCGAACTTTTGTTGTGAATAGTCCTAACGGCAATTAACCTGTCAAAAATGCCCTATTTTTAAGCTGAACATGTGCGGATCTATGGAGATCCATCTATAAAACTTAAACACAAATTCCTTGGCTACATTAGCACAAGTTGTAATCCCACTTATGAGATATATGTTCGATTATGACAACACTTTTTTTGTTTAAATTTAAAAGATGAGGATCTATAGATCTTCCAGGTTCTGTTCAAAATCGGGCGTCTTTTACATGTGCATCTATACAGGTCAAAAAAACGTCAAAACCCAGGTACTTTTTCAATGGCTTGAGTTCCACACTAGAATTCCCATATCAGTTTATATTAATATAAAGTTTGAATAAACCCCCTTTTCGCCATGTTCGAGAAATGTTTGTCGTCAAAATTTTCAACCAATTGCCTTCAAAATAAAGCTTTAAATTCTGTTCTATACTGTTCCCAATACGATAAACAAATTTGATCTGTTTCAACGTCGAAAAATTGGTCTGAGGGAAAGTTTTGAAAAAATCTTTTCTGTACAGATATCGTCTGAATACTCTGACTAAGACTTCTCAGACTCTAACTAATAACTCTCAGACTCAATAATCCATAAAGATCTGATTCCATATACATCTATGTATCTAGACCGATATTCCTGAAATTTTTACAATATCTTCATATCTATAGGATTTTTATTTTGAACTTTTAAGAAGGCGAGATGTCACTTCCAAATATAAAAAGTCGCATATCTGAGAGAAAGCAACAGCTACAGTCTTAAAATTTTGTATGGATAACTTTTAAGTCGATATGAACACTGGGGCATCTTAAATGCAATGGGCGTGGCATCTTGCGTATGAATTAAATACAAAAATTCGAATGTCTTGGAAGCTATTAAAGCTGAAATCCTCAAATATGGCAACTCTGACATTCTTGTGAACATTTTTATCAAGGAGAGGCGTGGCACCTCCCATATAAATTCAATGCAAAAATGCATATATCTGAGAAACTATAAGATCTATAATCCCCAAATTTTGCACGAACAACTTTGACAACCATGTGAATATTTGAAAAAATTTACCGGACTAATAATAGGGGGCGTGGCAGTTCCCATATGAATTAAATACAATAATTCGAATAAGTGGGAAACTATTTAATCTAGAATACTCAAATATTGCACGAACAGCTTTGACAACCATGTGAACATATTTGGGAAAATTGACCGGACTAACAATAGGGGGCGTGGCACCTCCCATATGAATTAAATACAAAAATTCGAATATCTGGGACACTATTACAGCTAAAATCCTAAAATTTTGCATGAACAACTCCGACATCCAAGTGAACATTTAGAGGGAAAATTGGACTGATTAAAATAGGAGGCGTGGTACCTCCCATATAAATTAAATACAAAAATTCGAATATCTGGGACACTCTTAGAGCATACAACTACATACATTTTTAATTCTACTGAAAATGCCTTTTAAAATTTTTAGTTATTTATCTAAAATTTTCCGTACATTATTTTTAAAATAATGAATTTATTTTAAAAATAATTGTTATGAATAGAAAAAGGTTATTACTTAAGTTATTTGAACAATTATTACGGAAATGTATTATTATTTATATTGTTTTGATATCAAAAACGTTTTTATTTTTAAAAACCAAATTTGGATTTTTTGTTATTTCTATTAACAATTATTATGTTAATAGTTATTAACTCAAATATAAACAAATAATAGTGGGACAAGGTAAAATATATAATAACATTATTAATAAACAAACTTTTAGATTTGTTTAATGTTTTTTAATAATTTTTGCCTTAAATCAAAGAAAATCTTTAAAACTCTAAAGAATTTTTAATATAATAATCCTACGGCAACCCTATAAAACATTTTTTTAATTAGTAGCACTTTGCATATATTAAATAATTTACTGTTAATTAAGTAATTTAACAGAAATCACCTTACAAAGCTGTTTTTTTACCTAAGTCACGGCAGCTGTATCAAATTGCAATAAATACACAAAAAAAACTGTTTTAATAATTGAAAAATCTAAAAAAAAACTTGTTATTAAAACATATGGGCTGGCCAGACTAACAAACAGCAAAACAGCTGATAACACAAATGCAACCCTGCCATGAATTTCAATTTTATTAAAGACATGTTTTGATATTTGTATTATGACACACAAAACGCTTTTAATTGAAAAGTAAAACAAAACAAATGTTTAATTAGTTGTTTTTGTTAGAAAAATGTGTAATTAAATGCTTTTTCATTGTTTAATTAGAAATAGTTTTTAAAGCAAGTTTTATTTAACAACTACAGACTAGTTTTTATTTTGCACAGTTTCTACTTTTAAAATATTCCATTTAATTGAAATGTTTTAAACGTAATCAGGAAGAATTATTTGTTAAATTATTAGTTTTTAACTAGAAAAAAATTAAATAAAATTTCCTATGTTTATAGATCACTATACAATATGTCTTATCATGTTTTTTTTGACACTTCCTCTATTTTTATTGTTTTGCAAATTTGTTATTTTTTTGGGCCATCTTTGACTACTAGACAAATAAATAATAACATTGTTTATTATTTTTTTTCAAACGAAAGCAAAAGAGATAAATAAATGTTGGTTAAAAATTAAAAAAAAAAAAACCTTTTAAATTAGTTTTAAATTAGCAAAATATTTTCCATACAAATTATTGGTAATTTTCTGTCTTTGTCATTGTTCAACTTAACAAGTTGTTAAAACTTAAACAAACTTTAAGATTTTCAAAATATTTGTTTAAACTTTATGCCATAAGGTGTCGTGCTCGTTGTATTTCCAAATTATTAAGTGGCGTGATTTTCCAAATTAACTACAAGCGGTCTAGATTAAAAAAAACTTTCCTTTAATCATATTATTTTCAATGTCGGAACGGAAAGTTTTAAAATAATATCTTCTTTGAACAGGTGTCAGTTTCAATGCGACTATAGACTAGACTATGGCCTACACTATAGACTAGACTATATACTAGACTATAGACTAGACTAGACTAGACTAGACTAGACTATAGACTAGACTATAGACTAGACTATACTACTAGACTAGACTAGACTAGACTAGACTATAGACTAGACTATAGACTAGACTATAGACTAGACTATAGACTAGACTATAGACTAGACTATAGACTAGACTATAGACTAGACTATAGACTAGACTATAGACTAGACTATAGACTAGACTATAGACTAGACTATAGACTAGACTAGACTAAGACTAGACTAGACTAGACTATAGACTAGACTATATAGCTATAGACTAGACTATAGCTATAGACTAGACTATATAGCTATAGACTAGACTATAGACTAGACTAGACTAGACTAGACTAGACTATAGATAGACTATAGACTAGACTATAGACTAGACTATAGACTAGACTATAGACTAGACTATAGACTAGACTATAGACTAGACTATAGACTAGACTATAGACTAAGGACTATAGACTAGACTATAGACTAGACTATAGACTAGACTATAGACTAGACTATAGACTAGACTATAGACTAGACTATAGACTAGACTATAGACTAGACTATAGACTAGACTATAGACTAGACTATAGACTAGACTATAGACTAGACTATAGACTAGACTATAGACTAGACTATAGACTAGACTATAGACTAGACTATATACTAGACTATAGACTAGACTATAGACTAGACTATAGAGTAGACTATAGACTAGACTATAGACTAGACTATAGACTAGACTATAGACTAGACTATAGAGTAGACTATAGAGTAGACTATAGACTAGACTATAGACTAGACTATAGACTAGACTATAGACTAGACTATAGACTAGACTATAGACTAGACTATAGACTAGACTATAGACTAGACTATAGACTGGACTATAGACTAGACTAGAGACTAGACTATAGACTAGACTATAGACTAGACTATAGACTAGACTATAGACTAGAGATAGACTAGACTATAGACTAGACTATAGACTAGACTATAGACTAGACTATAGACTAGACTATAGACTAGACTAGACTAGACTATAGACTAGACTATAGACTATAGACTAGACTATAGAGTAGACTATAGACTAGACTATAGACTAGACTATAGACTAGACTATAGACTAGACTATAGACTAGACTATAGACTAGACTATAGACTAGACTATAGACTAGACTATAGACTAGACTATAGACTAGACTATAGACTAGACTATAGACTAGACTATAGACTAGACTATAGACTAGACTATAGACTAGACTATAGACTAGACTATAGACTAGACAATAGACTAGACTATAGACTAGACTATAGACTAGACTATAGACTAGCCTATGGATTACACTATAGACTAGATTATAGACTAGACTATTTAAAACTTCTGACTTGAAAATTGACATCATTTAGTAAGATCTTTATATTTCGAATACGATTAAAACTTAAACTCCTCAAAGAAATATGTATGTATATTCGAAAAAATTTCATTAAAGCAAATATTATTTGAAAATTTCCAAAATAAACAACATTTGTAATACGAGTTATAAACAATATCAAAATGAACTTGCATTTTATCACGTCCCGCCAACAAGAATTGCCTTTAAAGTTGTCGTATAATGTCGTATGATCGTATTACAAATTCAAATTGTAACTAAAATTTAAACAAAACAAAATACAAAACTCATTATGATCAGTTTTCTTCAATGATTATTTATTTTACTTTTTTATTTTTTTAGTTAAAAATTTCAAAATGATTTGTGGAGTTAACCTCATTTCTGTTTTATTTTATCGAAATTTGAAATTTTTAAACAGATTAAGTGAGAGTTTGTTTATAATAAAAAAATACAACTAAAAATAAAAATTTCTTTTATGGTTTTCTTAAGTTATGTTTATAACTACGAAACATTGTTTTATTATGTTTCCATAAAAAAAAGAAACTAAAATTAGGGAAATTTTCCATTTTGAAATAAAATTTGTAAAAAAGTGAACTTAAAAGGAAATTTTTGCTAATAACTAGGTTTATTTACTAAAAATATTAGCAAAATTTATTTTTCAAAACAATTTAAATACTTTTGGCCTTATTATTTGTAATTTTTTTGTATTTCAACTATAAAAGTGTTAAAAAATGTGACGTTTCTAATTTCAATAAAATTTTCGCTTGGTTTGTGATTTTTTTGTTGTGTGTTGTAATTGAGATAATTTATGAGAATTACTTAATGTATGAGAAAAACCACACACACACACAAACACTCACTAAACAGCAAACCTGATGATAAACAATTGGAAACAAGAGCAATAACAACAAATACAACAACACCCATTCAAGAAGTTGTTATTATTTAATTTTTTTTCTTGTTATTATAATTCTTCTTCTTGACAACACAAATTTCACAGAAAAAAAAACATTCGAGAGTTTTTTTTTAATTTTTGTTGTTATTTTGTATGACGTTTGTTTTGTATTTGTGTTAGATTTAGCCGAAGAAGAAAAACATACGATAAGAAATAAGAAAAACAATATAAATTAATAATATTTGTCAATTAAAAACATTCAACTTGAAAATTGTATTTTTATCTTTTCGCACAAATAAAACAACAACAAATTACTTAGTTAATATTAGTCATAAGACACGCGCAATTTATTTAGAAATACCTATTATAAGGTACTCCCCCCTTAGAAAAGAAGCAAATTAAAAATCAAGGAAGAAACATTATTAGGGATATTAGTTGCCAGGCATGGAAAATTTAGTACTTTCGTACTTTTTTAAATACTTTCTAACTTCTACACCCATGATATTTATAAATTTTTGATAAACAGTCTAGTCTAGTGTATAGTCTAGTCTATGGTCTAGAGTCTACTCTATAGTCTAGTCTATAGTCTACTTCATAATCTAGTCTATGGCCTTGTCTATAGTCTACTCCTAAATTGTAGTATATAGTCTAAACTAGTATAGTCTATAGTCTAATCTATAGCCTAGTCTATAGTCTAGTTTATAGCCTGAACTTTATTCTGGTCTATATATATATAAGTCAATAGTCCATTCTATAGTCTACTCTATAGTCTAGTCTATAGTCTACTCAATAATGTAGTTTATAGTCTAGTCTATAGTCTACTCCATAGCCTAGTCTATAATCTTGTCTATAGTCTAGTCTACAGTCTAGTTTATAGTCTAGTCTATAGTCTAGTCTATAGTCTAGTCTATAGTCTAGTCTATAGTCTAGTCTATAGTCTAGTCTATAGTCTAGTCTATAGTCTAGTCTATAGTCTAGTCTATAGTCTAGTCTATAGTCTAGTCTATAGTCTAGTCTATAGTCTAGTCTATAGTCTAGTCTATAGTCTAGTCTATAGTCTAGTCTATAGTCTAGTCTATAGTCTAGTCTATAGTCTAGTCTATAGTCTAGTCTATAGTCTAGTCTATAGTCTAGTCTATAGTCTAGTCTATAGTCTAGTCTATAGTCTAGTCTATAGTCTAGTCTATAGTCTAGTCTATAGTCTAGTCTATAGTCTAGTCTATAGTCTAGTCTATAGTCTAGTCTATAGTCTAGTCTATAGTCTAGTCTATATCTAGTCCTATAGTCTAGTCTATAGTCTAGTCTATAGTCTAGTCTATAGTCTAGTCTATAGTCTAGTCTATAGTCTAGTCTATAGTCTAGTCTATAGTCTAGTCTATAGTCTGTCTATAGTCTAGTCTATAGTCTAGTCCTATAGTCTAGTCTATAGTCTAGTCTATAGTCTAGTCTATAGTCTAGTCTATAGTCTAGTCTATAGTCTAGTCCTATAGTCTAGTCTATAGTCTAGTCTATAGTCTAGTCTATAGTCTAGTCTATAGTCCTAGTCTATAGTCTAGTCTATAGTCTAGTCTATAGTCTAGTCTGATAGTCTAGTCTATATCTAGTCTATAGTCTAGTCTATAGTCTAGTCTATAGTCTAGTCTATAGTCTAGTCTATAGTCTAGTCTTAGTCTAGTCTATAGTCTAGTCTATAGTCTAGCTATAGTCTAGTCTATAGTCTAGTCTATATCTAGTCTATAGTCTAGTCTAGTCTATAGTCTAGTCTATAGTCTAGTCTATAGTCTAGTCTATAGTCTAGTCTATAGTCTAGTCTATAGTCTAGTCTATAGTCTAGTCTATAGTCTAGTCTATAGTCTAGTCTATAGTCTAGTCTATAGTCTAGTCTATAGTCTAGTCTAGTCTATAGTCTAGTCTATAGTCTAGTCTATAGTCTAGTCTAGTCTATAGTCTAGTCTATAGTCTAGTCTAGTCTATAGTCTAGTCTATAGTCTAGTCTATAGTCTAGTCTATTCTATAGTCTATTCTATAGTCTATTCTATAGTCTATTCTATAGTCTAGTCTATAGTCTAGTCTATAGTCTAGTCTATAGTCTAGTCTATAGTCTAGTCTATAGTCTATTCTATAGTCTATTCTATAGTCTATTCTATAGTCTAGTCTATAGTCTAGTCTATAGTCTATTCTATAGTCTAGTCTATAGTCTAGTCTATAGTCTAGTTTATAGTCTAGACTATAGTCTAGTCTATAGTCTAGTCTATAGTCTAGTCTATACTCTAGTCTATAGTCTAGTCTATACTCTAGTCTATAGTCTAGACTATAGTCTAGTCAATAGTCTAGTCTATAGTCTAGTCTATAGTCTAGTCTTGAGACTAGTCTATAGTCTAGTCTATAGCCTATAGTCTAGTCTATAGGCTAGTCTATTCTATAGTCTATTGTCTTGTTTAGTCTAGAGTCTAGTCTATAGTCTAGTCTATAGTCTAGTCTATAGTCTAGTCTATAGTCTAGTCTATAGTCTAGTCTATAGTCTAGTCTATAGTCTAGTCTATAGTCTAGTCTATAGTCTAGTCTATAGTCTAGTCTATAGTCTAGTCTATAGTCTAGTCTATAGTCTAGTCTATAGTCTAGTCTATAGTCTAGTCTATAGTCTAGTCTATAGTCTAGTCTATAGTCTAGTCTATAGTCTAGTCTATAGTCTAGTCTATTCTATAGTCTAGTCTAGTCTATAGTCTAGTCTAGTCTATAGTCTAGTCTAGTCTAGTCTATAGTCTAGTCTATAGTCTAGTCTATAGTCTAGTCTATAGTCTAGTCTATAGTCTAGTCTATAGTCTAGTCTATAGTCTATTCTATAGTCTATTCTATAGTCTAGTCTATAGTCTAGTCTATAGTCTAGTCTATAGTCTAGTCTATAGTCTATTCTATAGTCTATTCTATAGTCTATTCTATAGTCTAGTCTATAGTCTAGTCTATAGTCTAGTCTATAGTCTAGTCTATAGTCTAGTCTATAGTCTATTCTATAGTCTATTCTATAGTCTATTCTATAGTCTAGTCTATAGTCTAGTCTATAGTCTATTCTATAGTCTAGTCTATAGTCTAGTCTATAGTCTAGTTTATAGTCTAGACTATAGTCTAGTCTATAGTCTAGTCTATAGTCTAGTCTATACTCTAGTCTATAGTCTAGTCTATACTCTAGTCTATAGTCTAGACTATAGTCTAGTCAATAGTCTAGACTATAGTCTAGTCTTGAGACTAGTCTATAGTCTAGTCTATAGCCTATAGTCTAGTCTATAGGCTAGTCTATTCTGTAGTCTATTGTCTTGTTTATAGTTTAATCTATAGGCTAGTCTATAGTCTACTGTCTAGACTACAGTTTATTTTATAGTCTAGTTTGTAGTCTAGTCTATTATCTAGTTTATAGTCTATTCTATAGTGTAATCAATAGGCAAGACTATAGTCTAGTAAATTGTCTAGTCTAGTAATCAATCTATATTAAAACACAAATAAATCATAACTATTAGATTTCTAGAATACTAACTGAGCCCGGTTCACATTACTTACTGATTTAAGTTTTTGCTGATGTTATATTGTAAAATATTCTTTTAAAATCCCCTAAATTAGCAACACTATTTACCCTAACTCTAATAATACAAATATTTTACAAAGCATTTTTAGATCCCTTTATAAAAAACAATAGTGTACTTATTTTGGAAATTTTTAAATTACGTTTTATAAACTATTTCTAGCCATAATAGTTAAAGATAACAACTATTTTCTTTGACGTTATCAAAATGCTCATAATCTAACAAAAAAAAAAAAGCTTAAAATTTTGAATGACGTGAATTCCCTTATACAATAATATGTGTATTTATGTGTATTTATAAAATATACTCAATCTAAAGCACTCGCTCATTCTTTTAAGTACACACGATATTTGCACAGTATTTTCTAGCTTTAAATACAATGTTGTAGACTTAGTGTCACTGCAGCAAATGGGTATTTTTTTACAATGTGAAATTTATTTTTATATTTTATCTATAAATAAAAAACGAAGAAAAAAAATTTGTATTTATAAATAAGTACTGTGAACTTTTGTGAAATACTAGTGAGAAAAAAAAGCTGAATATAGCTAGATATTCTTTTCTTCTTTACTATTCTTTTTACAGTTTTTTTTCTACGAGTATTTATAAAATTGTAGCGATTTTTTTTTTTTTTTTTTTTGTTATTTTTATACTTGACAATTTACGTAAAGGATTGTTCGAGTGTGATAATTGTTTACAGGAAGTCGGTGTGGTATTTTTTAAAGTAAATAAATAATAGAATTGTATAAATAAAACTTAAAATACATAAACGCACTGTAAGGAATTAACTAGTTACTCTAGAGGGAAGGGAATTAGTTTCGTAACTAGTTCTTTGGGCTTAGAACTAACTTGGTTTTTAGCTTGATTCGTTAAGCTCAAGCTTAACGAATACTTTGCACGTTATACTACAATTAACAGCTGAGGTGAAATTCGAATGTCAACACTAACTTGCTCATTCTGTATGCAAACTTAACATAAACCAGAGAATCTGTCACTTTAATTTTCCTACAGAGAGAAAGTTACACTCGCAAAACTAGATCCATAGCTGTTTATTAAAGATTAGGGACTGTGTCTAATAGAAGCACTTTTTATCATATAAATCTGTATCTTTAAAATGGCGTTGTTCTACTACACCGCATATTCCTTCTGTCAAGGATATCTGGACTATTCTAAACGAATTTCTTACAATATTTCAAATTGATATGTTTATTACAAAATTGAATTGAAATTAATCGTTTATTTTTTAAAAAAATTAAAATTTATTAAAAAAATAATCAATCAACAAATTTCTCTTAACAATATTTTGACACAATGCTTGATTAATCGATTCTTCCTAAAGTATTTAATTTTCAACAGACATTTTGTTGTCTAGAAACAGTAATCATTCTTTAGGTTTAATTTCTAAGGTGAAATGATAAGAATTGTATTTATATTTTTCTGCAAAACAATTAAACTCACCCAACACACTCACCCTAGTATTTAATCTCTATTATTTATTGTTTATTTTATTTGTATTTACTTTCTTCTATTAAAACGTATTAGGGTAAGTTTATACCACCATAAACCGCTTATTTTTGCTTTCTTTTCACAATGTTTTGCAAATAGTTTTGTGTTCTTTAATAAATGTCAGTTTTATTATTGTTTTGTTGCAAAAGTTGACATTTCTATGTATTTATAATACCTTGTTGTTTGTTTTTTTAACTATTTTCCTAATAGTTTTTATTTATAATTTAGTTTAAAATAGAAAATATAGGTATTTATAATCTTTCAAGTTGATTTCTATTAGATTTATGTAAATATTTAAAAAAAAACTCAGCTGTTTATTATATTTTCATACAAAAAAAAACAATAGAGGGAAAAAAAAGAAAATAAACTGTTTTTTTCATACAAAGGCCTGAATTTATTAGAACAAATAAGAAAATAAATAAAATATTTGTGGAAAGTACACAAAGTGTTCCAGTATTTATTTCATAGCACACGCCATCAACTCATGTCATGTTTACGAATATTATTTATTTGAAAAATAGTAGCAAAGAAGTGGGTATTAAATGTTGATAAATTGAGATTAAAATAAACAATTACTATTAGATTTTAATAGAATATGTTGTAATAATTTTGAAACTGCCTAAAGTTTTATTCAATTTGTTACTTTAAGAGCCCTTAAATATTTCATACTACAAGTGCTATTGACAGCTGAGGTGTAATTCGTGGTGAAATTGAAATGTCAACACAGTGATGCTTATTTAGTGCGTAATCTTGATGTGCCCTTTAATAGAGATCAATATAAACAAACATGTTATTAATGACAATTACTTTCTTTGCAATTATCTGTCTGTAGTAGACTGGTCTATTGACAAGTCTATTTATTGTACTATAGACTAGCCTATTGAGTACTAGTCTACTGATTGGTCAATATAGAAGTCTATAGACTTATCCATTGACTAGTCTATGGACAAAACTATAGACTAGTCTATAAACTAGTCTATTAACTATTATATCGACTTGTCTATTGACTAGTCTACAAACTTGTTTATTAACTATTCTTGGGACTAGTCTATAGAACTCTTTATTGAATAGTCCTTGGACCAGTTTGTAGAGTAGTTCATAGACTAGTGTATAAACTAGTCTATAAACTAGTCTATATGCTTGCCTATTGTCTAGTTTATTGACTAGTCTATATACTAGTTTATGAAGTGGTCTATGAATTAGTCTATTAACTACTATATTGAATAGTCTATGAACTAGTTTGTAGACTAGTTATAAACTAGTCTATAGACTCGTCTACATTATTAATTATTTATTTACAGGCTTGACTAGTCTACAAACTTGTCTGTTGACTACTTTATTGAATAGTCAATGGACTAGACTGTTGACTAATCTATGGACTGACTATTCAATCGACTAGTCTATTGACTATTCTATAGGCTAGTCTAATTATAAAGTGTTCTGATTTTGAATTCAAAACTTAGAAGAACTGGTCCTAACTCTTTCATATGCATTTATTCTAACCAATATTTGTTTAATATGATCATAGTTAAATTTATATATTGCAACGTTTAATATTCTCAACACAGACCTGCTGTCATCATAATTCTGGTATATAAATTATTAAATAAATATTGTGATATGTACATATAAAATATGTATTAAATCTTTAACGTAATATTTGTTTAACATTTTTTATATATATTTCTTTTATAGAGCCATTGACCTACAAAAATATATACATACCTATCTAATATTTAACTTTTTTAGATTATTTTATTTAATAAATTTTGGATTATAAATTACGTTTTCTTTTATTATTTTACTAAATAAAATGGCTAAATAGAATCTTCTTTGTTTGTCAACAACTTTTTTTATAAAAGTTTTAAAATTTATTGATTCTTTGTCTTTATTTAAACCAATCAAGAAACGTTTAACAAGACATGGATAATTGATATTTTGAAATATCAGTACATTCTTTGATACTTTTTATCCGATATTTACATAATTGACTAGTGTAAGTATTGTTCTATTGGTTTCTTAACAGTATTTTGTGATATAAGCGGCGTTATTGATATTAAAAACTTACTATTAAAAGTGCAATAGCACTGAATTCTCCATCCCTGCTTCTATGTGGAAACTGTCAGTAAACTAAAAATGAAATGTAAACAAATTCTTTAAGTAGGTATTTCCTATTACAAAAAAAAAAATTGTAATAGATTCTAACGGTAGATACATATTTTTTGTCTAGAAATGTATTAAAGCAAAAAAAAGAAAATAGTTTTTTTACATTTATTTCAACTTTCATTAAATAGAACAAAATGTATCTAGGCCAACTGAAATGAAAATTACACACAGTTATAATTTAAATACAAAATACAGTTGTATCTAGATATAAACATTTATATAAATATCTATATATATACAAGTACGTGTACATAGCTGTGAATTCATATAAATTGCAAATAAAAATTTCCCACAATAACACACACGCATTAACTTATATTCATCTAATTTGCCTTTTAACATAATAAAACTTTATGAATTATAGAATAGATAAAAATGTACGATATTAATTTAACAGTCTAACCTGTTGAAAAGGGACAAATTGGACTTCTCTCTACCTAGAATAAAAACCTAAAACTTATTTCAACTAAAGAGAGTTTTCTAAAGTGTTTTTAAAAGCTTTCCATAGGCTCTCAACTAAAATCCTGCTTTCTCATTACTATAAACGAACTAGTGCCCTAACTAGTGAAAAGTAGACAATCATATCACTTAAACTGGTATTAAGATAACAAAAAGCTCCAACTTTTAAATTGCAATTGTGTCTAGTCTTCACTGTTATTTTTACTGTTTTATGAGCATTATTCTTACAGACCAGTTTCAAGAATATTATTTCTCTATGTCCAGAGTATTACTGTATAAATCATTAGAATTTATATGTCACAACAAAGTAGGCTTCTTTTGTAATAACCTACATTATAAATCCAGTTATTTTATACAATTTCTATTTATATATCAACAGTATGGGCATTTCCGTTATATGTTACATCGCTTACTTCAATATGGATTAGTATTGTATTGGAAGAGAGTCCAAATAGATAGATAGATAGATAGATAGATACATAGATAGATAGATAGCTAGATCTAGATAGATAGATAGATAGATTAGATAGCTCGATAGTAGGATCGCTAGCTCAGCTAATCGCTAGCTAGCTCGCTCGCTCAATCGCTCGACTCCTCGCTCCTAGCTCGATAGAGTCGCTCGCTCGCTCGACTACGCTCGCTCGCTCTCGATCGCTAGCTCGCTAGCTCGCTCGCTCGCTCGATCGCTCTCGCTCGCTCGCTCCCTGCTCGCTCGCTCGCTCGCTCGCTCGCTCGCTCGCTCGCTCGTCGCTCGCTCGCTCGCTCGCTCGCTCGCTCGCTCGCTCGCTCGCTCGCTCGCTAGCTCGCTCGCTCGCTCGCTCGCTCGCTCGCTCGCTCGCTCGCTCGCTCGCTCGCTCGCTCGCTCGCTCGCTCGCTCCCTCCCTCTCTCGCTCGCTCTCTCTCTCGCGCTCTCTCTCGCTCTCGCTCGCTCGCTCGCTCGCTCGCTCGCTCGCTCGCTCGCTCTCGCTCGCTCGCTCGCTCGCTCGCTCGCTCGCTCGCTCGCTCGCTCGCTCGCTCCTCGCTCGCTCCTCGCTCTCGCTCGCTCGCTCGCTCGCTCTCGCTCGCTCGCTCGCTCGCTCCTCGCTCGCTCGCTCGCTCGCTCGCTCGCTCGCTCGCTCGCTCGCTCGCTCGCTCGCTCGCTCGCTCGCTCGCTCGCTCGCTCGCTCGCTCGCTCGCTCCTCTCTCGCTCTCGCTGCTCTCGCTCGCTCGCTCGCTCGGTCGCTCGCTCGCTCGGTCCTCGCTCGCTCGCTCGCTCGCTCGCTCGCTCGCTCGCTCGCTCGCTCGCTCGCTCGCTCGCTCGCTCGCTCGCTCGCTCGCTCGCTCGCTCGCTCGCGCTCGCTCGCTCGCTCGCTCGCTCTCGCTCGCTCGCTCGCTCTTCTCGCTCGCTCGGTCGGTCGCTCTCGCTCTCGCTCGCTCGCTCGCTCGCTCGCTCGCTCGCTCGCTCGCTTTCTTCGCGTCCCCGGTCCCCCTCTCGCCGTGTTTTTCTTTCTTTGTCTTCTTTCCCGTTGCTCTCTGCTGCTGCCCTTCCCCCCCTTCGTCGCTCCTTGTTCCGCCCCCCCCTTTACGGGCTCTTATTTCTCTGACCTGGCTTTTGTATGAAATAAAACAACAACACACAATTAAAAGCCCACAAAACAGCCTCAAAGTTAACAAGAAAACAAAGAAGCTTGAGAAAAAGTACACCTGCAATTAATTAAAGAAATATCTGACAACAAAACCATTTAAAAACAAAGAAATACGTTTGCAATAAATATCTTAAAAAACATATTTTATTAAAAACAAATCCATTCTACAACTAAATTAACTTCTTTATTCATTTATTTACAGATCTGATTTGTCATTTTAATATATAGTGGTGATTAAACAACATCCACACAATTACTTCTGTTTGAATAGACCACTAAGGTAATAAAGAAGACAAAAACAAAACAAGCAACAATTTCCCCACATTCGCATTATCGCAATATTGGATTAGGAATTAATGGGGGGATTTTAAATTTAAAAACCGAAAAAACGTCGGACAATTGTTTAAAACTGTTTTACGTGAAGGGAATGGTATATTTTTTGGGGGACTGGGCATGGAGATTCTGACTGTGCGTCATATCATCAACATGTTCCAAATACAATACAACAGCAGTTTCATCATCAGCAACAGCATCATCATCACCACCACCAACATCAACATGAGCAACAGCTTCAAACAACAACACACCACCACCACAATCACCACAACAACAACAGCATGTTGGACAAATTGCTCCTAATTTAAATCATTGTCTCCCATACAATTTGGCAGCACAACTGGTTCAGCAGCGACTTATCTAAGTCATTCGGTTGATACACAACACCCAACAACAACAACTTCAGTATCATCGACAACCATTAACAACAACACCAACACCACAAAATGTTGCCACTAGCTCTTTGGTCACTGCCAATTTGCAACAGTTGTCTGTAAGCAAGCAATAACCTAAGCCACTGTGTTGTTGATACACCCCTTAAAGGTTGGGCCAAGGTCACTAACGATCTAAATAATCAACAATCACAACAGCAACAACAACAAACACATCCCTTGCTAGTGCCGCTGCTGCTCTACATCAGTATTTGGGTCATCAACGTCAACGTTCGGAATCGTGTGCTAATTTAACAACTACAATCGACAACAGTTTCGGGTAAAACTAATAATGCTGATGCCACTGCTGCTGCTGCAATTAACCAATAATATGAGCTCTACCATTACGGGTAAGAATAAGTGTAACCTCAATATTAAGAACCATTTGGGCGCTATAACATCATCGCACCAGCAATTACAATCGCAATTGAGTAAGGATCATTTGGAGAGTGAAGATGAAGTTGCTCTACAGCCCTTATCTAATCAGGTAGGTCGAGAAGAGTTTTATATTAGTTGTATGTATAGCCTATAAACATTTTTGATTTTCCGAATTACACAGATTAGAAAAATAGGCCATTCCATAGATTAGTCAATAGACTAGTCCCTAGAATATTCAATTGTCTAGTCCATAACTAATTAATAGACTAGTCCATAGTCTAGTCCATAGACTAGTAATAGGGCCATGTACACACTATTCCATAGTCTTGTCAAAATACGCAGACTACATAGACTATTCCATTGACTAGCCCATATAACATTTCCAATTTCTGAATTACATAGAGTAAGGAATAGGCAAGTCCACAGACTAGTTAATAGACCAGCCCATAAACTAGTCCATAGTCTAGTAAATAAACTAGTTCATAGACTAAATCCACATACTAGTAAATAGACCAGACTCCAATACTACTAGTCTTTAGACTATTCAATAGACCAATTAATAGATTAATCAGTAGTTTAGTCAATGACTAGTACAGAGACTAGTCCCAAAAAAGTAATATATTAATACTTAGACTAGTCCATGGACTAGGTACTAGGCCAGTCAATAGACTGGTCCATAAGATAACATAGATTAAACCCAATACTAGTCTTTAGACTATTCAATAGATTAATCAAGTGCAGACAAGTACAGAGTCTAGTCCACAAGCAAATAATAGATTATACTTAGAATATCCCTAAGACTAGACCATAAGATAACAGTAGACTAGTCCCATGACTAGTTCACAGGCACTAATAGACTAATCTATCTTCTATCTATCTATCTATCTACTATCTATCTATCTATCTATCTATCTATCTATCTATCTATCTATCTATCTATCTATCTATCTATCTATCTCTATCTATCTATCTATCTATCTATCTATCTATATATCTATCTATCTATCTATCTATCTATCTATCTATCTATCTATCTATCTATCTATCTATCTATCTATCTATCTATCTATGTATCTATGTATCTATCTATCTATGTATCTATCTATCTATCTATCTATCTATCTATCTATCTATCTATCTATCTATCTATCTATCTATCTATCTATCTATCTATCTATCTATCTATCTCTATCTATCTATTTATCTATCTATCTATCTATCTATCTATCTATCTATCTATCTATCTATCTATCTATCTATCTATCTATCTATCTATCTATCTATCTATCTATCTATCTATCTATCTATCTATCTATCTATCTATCTATCTATCTATCTATCTATCTATCTATCTATCTATCTATCTATCTTTCTATCTATCTATCTATCTATCTATCTATCTATCTATCTATCTATCTATCTATCTATCTATCTATCTATCTATCTATCTATCTATCTATCTATCTATCTATCTATCTATCTATCTATCTATCTATCTATCTATCTATCTATCTCTATCTATCTATCTATCTATCTATCTATCTATCTATCTATCTATCTATCTATCTATCTATCTATCTATCTATCTATCTATCTATCTGTCTATCTATCTTGTCCATAGCACATAGTATAGTCTATACATTTGTCCATATAAACGTCAATAAACTAGCTTCTTGCCTAGTCAATAGCCTATTTTATAAAATTCGAATACACAAATTCCCATACCTGGTAAAGTGTATAAAGATAAACATTTCCCTGCGTCAACACTCTGTCAAAATATAAACCTAGATCATGACAGCTAACTGTCAAAAGTTAAACACCCCCATTCAGAAATATGTAATTCCTTTTTATCTTTCTTAACTAAAATAGCAAAACGATTTCATCATTTTTATTC